>NW_025814640.1:0-86295 GCF_018902025.1 Drosophila willistoni | reverse complement strand
CCGGCCGTTTTGAAAGTTTTCGATGGGTTAGAACTGGCTGATCTACCGGAAACCAGCGCTAAGCATGTGGACATTTTGTTGGGTAGCGACTACGTGTGGTCCGCATTCACACGAGAGAAGGTATTAGATAAGCATGGAAACATAACTGCAATATCCACAATATTCGGGTGGGTGGTCACCTCAATTGCAGCTAAACAAGGATCAAATACAGCATCTCTGTTATCAACGATCGAAATAAATACATCGCTCCAAAGGTTTTGGGAATGGGAAGAATTAAGTGGCAGTTTGCCGCCCACTGCTGATGATTTGAAGGTCGAGAATCATTTTCGCTCTACACACTGTCGTGACTCAAATGGGAGGTATGGTGTTGAGCTTCCATTTTAGAACTCGGATGTTAAGTTTGCAGATACTCTTCAGGGAGCAACATCACGATTTATTCAGTAGAACGTCGACTTCAGAAAGAGAAAAGGTTAAGGGAAGAGTATATCAAGTTCATGGCGCGAATACATCGCTTTGGGACACATGCGCATCCTTGATGAGTCAGAGAAGACAAGTGCACCGAAAGAACACATGTTCTATATGTCTCACCATCCGGTTATTGGTACGAAATTGAGAATTGTATTTGATGGATCTTATAAAGATAAGAGTGGCAGATCACTAAACGATGAGTTACTAGTGGGCCCAAGTATTCAGCGTAACCTAATGGATGTGTGTTTACGCTTTCGACTTTATAAGTTTGTTTTTTGCGCAGACATTTATTAAAATGTTTAGGCAAATATGGATTTCTGAAAATCACCGAAATTATCAACGAATTGTATGGAGAGAAAACCCAACTGAAGAGCTGCAACATTACCAGCTTTGTACTGTAACTTATGGAACAGCCTGTGCACCGTTTTTAGCTGTACGTGAGTTAGAACTCTCTTGCCATCGATCTAAAGCATAAATATCCAACAGCTGCCAAGATTCTATTGGAAGATTTCTATGTGGACGATGTCCTGACCGGAGCAAACACGGAAGACCCACTTATACGTAACAAGGATGAACTTATTCAACTATTAAGTGGCGCACAGCTGGAGCTTGGGAAATGGGTATTCAATACCCACGGAATCGGTCCTTTAGAAAAGGCAGCAGCGACAAGTGTGACTAGAGATGCCTCCTCCGTCAAGGTATTAGGAATACATTGGGAACCAAAGTCTGACATCTTCACATATGGTATAAGGCTGAGCGAATGCACAGAAAGTTCAAAAAGACAAGTATTATCAGACGTATCATGCATATTTGACCAGCTTGGTCTACTGGCGCCGGTCATTGTTCAATTCAAGATCCTTTTCCAAGAGCTCTGGCTTCTTAATCTAGATTGGGATTCACCGCTTCCAACTATGCTGGCAGACCGATGGCGTAAGTATCGCGAAGACATTAACAACATAAGGCAGTTAAAGATACGGCGTCATATTGGGTATGTCGGCAAACGAATAGAGTTACACGCCTTCTCAGACGCCTCAATAAAAGCATACGCAGCAGTCGTATACTCTCGGATCGTGAACCAGGATAGCAGCATAGAGGTTTCACTGATTGCGGCGAAAACACGGGTCGCTCCACTTAAGCAGCAATCGCTCCCTCGTTTGGAATTATGTGTCGCACTTCTGCTAAGTCGGCTGATCGCATCAATTAAATTAGCTTGGAAGGATCTAGAAAGCACCGTATATGCTTGGTGTGATTCGACAATTGTGTTGGCATGGCTGAATCACTTGCCAGCTAGTTTGAAGACGTTCATTGGCAATCGTACTGCCGAAATATTGGAAGTAATACCAAGGGACTCGTGGCGCTATGTTAATACCAAGCAGATCCCCGCAGACTGCGCTTCTAGAGGAATGCTGGCTGAGGACTTACTCCAGTTTACTCTCTGGTGGAAGGGTCCCGACTGGCTGGCTGAGACACATCTTAACTTAGGTAACGAAGATGATATACAATTCTCTAACTTAATTTCAGATGACGAGTACCGAAAAGAGCTGACGGCTACAGTATTAGTTACTCTCGCGGAAACCATGAACAAGTCATCTTCCGTCGAAGAACTTATTGGTCGTGTTTCTTCCTGGCCTAGACTTGTGCGCATTGTGGCATAGGAACCTATGTTTGCAGCAAGCTCAAGACGAATGGCATAAAGAACGAAAAGCGCTACGAAATGAAGGATGCGTACCAAAAGGCTCGAAGCTGTGTACCCTGACGCCGATTCTAGATGACAGTGGGCTTCTACGTGTAGGAGGTCGCCTCAATAATTCAGAGTTATCATATTCAGCCAAGCATCCGCTCATCTTGCCGAGGAAGCATCGCATATCTCACCTGATTTTGGAACACGAGCATCAACATAATCTAAACCCTGGAGTTTCGGCCCTCTTTGTCATAGTTCGTCAACGTTTCTGAATAATGGGAGCCAGAAATTCCTAAAGATACTCACAACTGTATAAGGTGCTTCAGACAGCGAGCACATACCAGCAACCAACTAATGGCCGCACTACCGGCAGTGAGAGTTCGGCAAGCATTTCCGTTCGAAAATACAGGCTGTGATTATGCTGGCCCAATCATGATGAAGACACATAAGGGAAGGACCGCTCGAAAGGAAAAAGGATACATATGTCTCTTCGTATGCATGGCAACCTCAGCTTTACACTTGGAGCTGGCAACAGACCTTAGCACTAATACATTTTTGGCTGCTCTTAGACGTTTCATTTCACGGCGAGGCAAATGTGTGACGATGTTCAGCGACAATGGACGAAATTTCGTGGAGCCAAAAGAAGTCTCAACGAAATGGAACAATTAGTTCAATCCCAGTAGCACAATAACAAGATAGCAGAGGCGTTTTCGATCGAAGGCATCAACTGGAAGTTCATACCGCCACATGCGACTCACTGGGGAGGCAAATGGGAATCGGCTGTGCGCACTGTGAAGCTTCATTTACACCGAATAATCGGCCACGCCGTTCTTACATTCGAACAAATGCATACGTTGTTAACACAGGTGGAAGCGGTGATCAACTCAAGGCGTCTTTGTGCCACTTCCGATACAGACGTTGGATATCTTTCGCCCGCTCACATGTTGATCGGTCGTGCTTACACCACAGTGCCAGATGGAGAATTTGGACCAAGTTCCGGCAAACCGATTGGATTACTGGCTGCAATCTCAGGCCATGTTGCAAGGCTTTTGGAAAAGGTGGCATCTTGAGTACCTTACGTCGTTGCAGCAGAGGCCAAAATGGTTAATGAAGCCTGATCATCTCGTACTAGTAAAGGATTCTCATACTCCTCCGGCTTCATGGATCCTGGCCCGCATTATCGAGACGATTCCTGGCCCAGACGGTCTAGTACGAGCCCTTAAGTTAAAGACAGCTACAGGAGAGATGACCCGTCCCATAACCAAGGTGGCTCCCCTGCCAGTTTCAGAAACATTGTTTCAGGGCCCGGCGGTATGTTGAGGAACGGATGCTGAACTCTTAAACTTAATTTTATTTGAATGTAAACGATCTTTTTATTTTATTATTTTTAACTTTAAGTTGCATGGTCACACCGTTTTGGCTGATGCAATAGCAAGCGTGTGGTGAAAACGAGAAAATGTATGTTGAGTTAGTTAATTGCTTATTGGCCAACAGAAACCAACACAGGGAATAAAGCAAAACCTTATTTTATAATACAAAACGAACCAGCAAAGTTAATTTATAAATCATCAAGGATAATTAATTATTATGTGGATTACGCTATCTGATTGAAATATTTTTATTTATGACACTGCTATTAAACTAACTATTGGGACTTCTGTGAGCTGTTTGGTAAAAATGGATTTCAAATCTTCGTGGTCGAGAATTGCTGGGTTTATGATATTAGATTTGGCAAGAGTTATAGTGAGCATTGGGTTTTGGATTTCGGTGGATAACATTCTATTACGCGCAAGTAAGGTTTCATACAAATGAGAAGAGTCTACAAACTCGCCTTTCTTTTCTATAATTATTTTATTTAATGTATCAGTTAATAGGTTAATTTGTTTTTGCGCTTCAGTGATTACTATTACTTGTCGGTTGTTTGATTCTATAAGCTCGGCTTCGGTAATCATAATCCTTTCTAAGTCTGATGCATCGGGCGTGCCTGCGACGACTTTTAACGCTGTTCCTAAGAAGTCTAAACTTCTTGCCATTCTATGGTGTACCGTTAGGCTAAAAAAAATAACCTGGATATGATCGATATCTACATCTAACAATTTTCGCATATGTGACTGAGGGAAAAGTTCTGACAATTTTATTGTATTATCTATCATGCTCGCGAAGTTGGATAAATTTGTAGAGTGTCTTACGTAATTATGTTGTTCCCATACGAAAACGTTGCCGTCCAACACAGCAATATAGCTTACGTGCGAGAAATCGGTGAGAAGTGCGCGAGTTGTGGCCAAGAGTATTAGGCTTACTCCCACGAACCTGAATGAAACGATTAGATTGTAGTAGCTATCTGTAATAATCTTATGTGGTATGACCTATGTTTACCTCACATTGTCCTTATGGACCACCCTCCCCTTAACAAGTACAGACGTTCCCAGGTCTGCTTGTATGGCGCCCTCCGTGCACAAGGGGTACCTAGTCTTCTGTGATTTTTGAGGTAAACTTTCGCACCTACATCAAACACCCTGTTTTGTCTGTTTGGGTTGTATCTGGCTAATTGGTCTTGTTGGGCTTTTATTAAACGACTTTTGATTTCTTGCTTAGTTTCGTCTGGTATAGAGTGGATTACATCGAGTGGCTTTTGTCCTGTTACTGAGTGTATAGTTTTATTATATTCTATTGCTGCTCTCATGATAGCTTGAACTGTATCGCTAATTTTTTTGTCCAATTTTAAACACCTGGCAATTTCTATTAATGTACTATGGAAACGCTCCACTTGCCCATTGGAACAGCTATGTAGTGGGAGGGGCGTTCACCACGTCGATGTTAAACTGATTCTTCAACAATTAAACGATGGTTCATTGTCGCAATAAATAGTTTTTGTGTCCGGAAAGGTATTAATTATCAGTAAAATGGGGTTGACAATATCGGTTATTGATCGAGAAGCTAAAGGCTGGACAACGGTGAATTTGGAAAAATTACCAATACAAGTTAGGAAAAGCTTCTGATCGGTAGAAAATATGTCAATGTGTAACATTTCTACAGCAAACGAGGGAATTGACGTCTCCCTAGTTCTTATTTTTTGGGGTGCCTGTTGTACTTGGCAATAGCGCAGACCTTACAATTCAGCACAACCTCGTTGGCCAGTTTAGTCATTTTTGGGAAGTAGTAGTCTCGAAGTATTTGTTTTACATTTTCTTGTGCCGCTCTATGCGCACTATTATGTTCGGTGTTGACTATTTCTACCTGTTCGTTGTTGTTAGTGATATCCGACACTATCCTTTTGCAATGCCAGAACTTGGTTGTCGAGAACAGTGAAACTAGCTCATGTTGGAATGCAGCTAGAGTTGGGAGGTCGCAATAAAACGCGTTTACGACGTCGGGGTTTACAGCAAGTTTTAAAGTTTTTATAAGATCGGTCTTAACTATAAATTGAATTAAGTGACGTGTCTTTTTGCCAAACAAAATAAATTTTCTATGCAGTGAATAACGAGATTCCTCAAAAGCTATTTGATTTCTGTAGCAATTCAATGGGTTATCGGCAGTTTCTATAGTGTATGTAAGGGATATCTCGCTGTGAACAGTGGCTATGTCTGATTGCGCTCCATCTTGGAGAGCGTTAAGCTCTTTCCTAGATAAGGCATCTGCGACAAAATTTTCCTGGCTTATAGTGCAACTGGGCGTTATATTGTTCGATAAACGCCTTCCATCTCTTTATTTTCGCATTCGTGTTTTAGCCCACACAATCGCTAACAAATCTCTTTCGTTGGTAGCATAATGAGTTTCGCACATTTTTAGTATTCGGGAGATCATGGTGATTGGTCTCCCACCTTGAGACAACACTGCTTCAATACCACTCGCAGACGCGTCCGTAGTCAAGTCAAAAGGTTTTTTGAAGTCTGGGTACATAAGCATAACGTCTTCCGATGCTAGTATGTTTCTCAAATAGTTAAAAGCGTTGCGCTGAGATTCGTCGAGCTCGACTGCTACTTTTCTAGACATGTGTTTGCTTACAGTGCCATTTTCGACTTTTAGTATATTGGTCAAAGGTCTTGCTATGGATGCAAAATCTTTGATAAACACCCTATAGTAGCTGGCTAGGCCTAGAAAAGATCTCAGAGAATACAAATTTTTTGGCTCAGGGTACGCTTGAATCGCTTTGACCTTTTCTGGGTCTGTCTTTGCTCCCTCGATAGTAACAATAAAGCCTAAGTACTCGACACTTTCTTTTAAAAACCTTGTCTTTTCTTTAGAGATCCTCATAGCATCACAAAGTTGCTGAAGTACTATATCAATATGGCGGACGTGATCCGCGGCATTTTCAGAGAAGATGATTACGTCATCAACATAGACGTAACATATCTTGCCAATTTGCTCTCGCAAGACATCGTCGATTGCTCTTTGAAAAATGCTTCCCGCATTTTTTAAACCAAAAGGCAGTCGACAGAACTCGTACTTTCCGCCATTTACTGAGAAGGACGTCTTTTCGCGATCGTCCTCAGCCAGGTAAATCTGGTGGTACCCGGATTTAAGATCCAATGTTGTGAAAAACTTAGCTTTTCCGAGATTAGCTAAAATTAGTTGGTTACTTCGGATAACGGTCGGCGATGATTTTCTCATTTAACTTCCTAAAGCCAATGAAAAGCCGCTTATTCTTATTACCGCTGGTGTCTATCCCCTTCTTATCAACAACCCAATCCGGGCTGTTATACGCAGATCTTGATGGCCTTATGATGCCATACCCACGCCTACTGGGTACGGATAGAGCTTTGAATATATCTTCTTATTGTCTACAGTTCGGATTCTGGCAACGACTGAAGTATTATAAGGCAGCGCCTCGTTAGGGGTCGCGAATGCACTAATTCTTTTTAGTATCATTTTCTTAAATTCGGCTCTTACAGAATTTGGGACTACGATATCATCGACACGTGTAAAGTTCACATTATCGCACGGATGGTGTTTAAGTACCTCCGAAGTATTACCGTAGTTTATGGTGTTTTCCCTTAGGTCCATAGTTACCCCCGCCTGCGTGAGCAGATCGAAGCCTATTATGGCGTCAAAGGTGTCAAGGGTATCCAATAAGAAAAACGTGTCAACTTTCCCAAAAATTACCATTGAAGATTTTTGTTGGATTTTTTTTGGACCCATGAATGGAGTTCACAGTAAATGGGGTTCCTTTACGGGTTTAACGTAATTTTTTGCCGCCCCAATGTCGACAAGAATCTTTAATGTTCTGCCAGCCAACCGACGCTCGACGAACGGTTGGGAACATCCCCCCAGTTGGGAACATCCCCTAAAAAATTCAACAAATCGTTGCTTTCAGAACCGTCACTCTCGTCATCTATTTCTGTAAGGGTATTCTCGGCTATCTCTTTGTGTTTTTTATCGTCTTGGCTAGGTGCTTTTTGGGTAACATTGTTAACTTTTTGGCGCCTATTGCCCGATGTACGCTCCGAAGTATTATACATCTTTTGAGCCCCGTCTTGTGTAGAATGGCCCTGTGGCTTTCCCCAGTTGGTGTGATGTCTTAATCTGGACATCGAAGGATCAACGTCCATAGGTTGAACCTGATTTCTTAACTGTGCCTCTTTGTCCTTCGACGAGGTTTTAGGGTCACCCTGTTGTGCCCTGTTTTGGCCTTGATTCCCAACAAAATGTGGGTTTTTTTTTCCTGGCTCCTACCTTGTTTAGCCTGGTTACGACTGCCAAACCTAGTATTGTCGCTGTTATGCAGCAAATGCACTCCTTTCAATGCTATTTTCAGCCTCCCGGGCCACTGCTAGTGCGGATGGCAAATCCTTGGGCTTCGCTGGGATCACCAAGGATTTTAGGGACTTCTTGAGTCCTGCCATGAAGGCATGTAGTGCGTCGTCTCTAATTTCTGCACAAAGAATTAGGTCACCCTGCCTTACCAGTTCGAGTTGCTGTCTTAATACGCGCAAGAACGTCTTGTCTGCGTACGTGCAGTCCAGTCTAGCAATAATGGCGTCGAAATTAAGCACTGTGTTGTGCGACGTAAGGATTGCTCGAGCCGGCCCTGTGATTTTGTTTTTAAAAATGGCCACAGCCTCGTAGTGCGCCTCACTGCCTACGTATCTTCTGAAAATTTCATATGCGTTTGTAGCCGCTAGGCACTAGGCACTGACTTTACAATGTCTAACTTAATTTCACACTTCACACTAGGGTCGATTGTCACTCTCTGATATGTCTCAACCTGTGGAGTCTCTATCCTTAAAGCAGTAACTTGACCTCTAATTGTTTTAAGTTCCGCTCGGAACTCGTCTTTCAGTCTCCTCTCTTGTTCTATGAGTGCACTGTTCACTGCACCTTCCACTAATGCTTTTAGCAGAGACGGGTCTATTTCTAATTGATTGTTTACTTCTGGCCTAAATCTTACTTCTTGTTCTTCGTCACTGTCGTACTCTACCCTTATATTTCTATAAGCCCAAGTCATGAGCAACCAACGAAGCGTAAAATATTTATTTGTTTTTCTTGTTTTTTTCTTTTTTTCTTTTTTTTTTTAATACGAACTTACACGTCAACAATATCACAATTAACCTGTACCGCAATGCACAATTTCGCGCTGCCAACTCACTCACAAATTCTTTACTTTTTATTTTTATATTTTTAAAATTTTATAAATTTTATTCCAAGTTTTACCAAACATTCGCTTACATGTTCTTGTTTAGGGCCATGGTATTCCTGTCTTAATATCGTCAAATATAGTTGTGACGTCACCGGTGTAGCGGCGGTTAGAGTTGTATATCAAAATATTTACGGTGGAGGACTTGACTTCGTCCTCTTGCTGAACGGTTGGCCTTGTAGCTCAACGGTGTATTAATAAGGCAAATATTTAATGGCAGTGTGCCGGAGTAAATGTTAATTGATCAATATCTTTATTAGCCAATCGTCTGACAAAAACTGATTATAAGAATGGAATGAAATAAAGACTAAAGCTAAGTACATTAAATGGAAATACGAATCTACACAAAATACATAGGATGTACATAAAAGATCATGACCATGCTTGTGGTCAGCACAGCCGACTCAGCATATTCCCGACAAGAACTCAACGCTTGCGACACAACTAAAACGGCTGTACGTTGCTTCGGCCAATATTATTTTGGTTACGTTGCATTTGGCCGTTCGTTGACTTGGCTGTTAACTTGTATGTATGTACGTATGAGTGTGCTTACCGCGTTAAAAATTATTACATATGTATGTATGTACATATGTACCTATGTATGTATGTATGGATGTACAAATTATATGGCATAAATAATTTATGCCGATGGACTAATGTTCAGCCCGTGGAGTGTGCTTTACACTTTAAGTAAAGGTAAGTGGTACTTTATAAATTCTCGATTATTAAACACTTTTACTTGCAGGGTAGAAAACAGCTGTTTTTAAATGTATGTATATATGAATGTGTTTTTTTTTTTTTTTTTTTTATGTGTATATACATACATATGTATTGCTATGCAATTGGTCTTTGGGAAATCAGAATTTCGAATCATGTGGATATTTATAAAATGCATTTCATAAACACAAAAATGATCAAGTATGCAAAAGTGTGTAGGTTGCTATGGAAGAGCGGGAAACCTCACACTTTTATAAGTTTGTCATGGGATATAATGTGAATGCGATTTTTAATAAGAAATGTTGTACTTATCAGGAGTTCCGCCGATGCAAGCTGGAAGAGCGTAAGGATATCCGGCTCGAAGGACCAATGTTCGTGGAGGGGCGGAAGGATCCAAATAAAAATACAAATAATTGGCAGGTGCCAATTTCTTCTGGTCGGTGAGCTGGTAAATAATTAAAACGCGCGGGAACTTCGTTTAAAACTATGATTTTTATTTACTGTACAATCTCACACACGAAAAGGTTCGGTTAAAGTTAAACTGAATGTTAATAGCAATTGGAAAAAAAGTGCGGGTATTCGGGGGAAAATCTCGTACTGGATTGAATATGGCGATTTACCGGAGAACCCTTCGTCACTCTCCTCAGTATGACCGATTTCGGTTTTGGGAAAAAACCCTACCCCTCACTCTCTGCTGTTCACCCGGTGGCGTGAACATCAATTATCAATTTTTACATCAATCGCAACAACAACAACTTCTCTTGGACCACATACCTCCACGCAGCGATCGATAATTGTATATCTCAATACACACTTCATTCATACTGTCTATTTCAACAGCTTAAGTACCGTCTGTTTCAATGGTTTCCATACTGTCTATTTCAACAGCTTCCATATCGTCTCTTTCAACGGTTTCCACCTGGCAATCTTAGCTATTTGATTTCTGTAGCAATTCAATGGGTTATCGGCAGTTTCTATAGTGTATGTAAGGAATATCTCGCTGTGAACAGTGGCTATGTCTGATTGCGCTCCGTCTTGGAGAGCGTTAAGCTCTTTCCTAGATAAGGCATCTGCGACAAAATTTTCCTGGCTTATAGTGCAACTGGGCGTTATATTGTTCGATAAACGCCTTCCACCTCTTTATTTTCGCATTCGTGTTTTAGCCCACACAATCGCTAACAAATCTCTTTCGTTGGTAGCATAATGAGTTTCGCACATTTTTAGTATTCGGGAGATCATGGTGATTGGTCTCCCACCTTGAGACAACACTGCTTCAATGCCACTCGCAGACGCGTCCGTAGTCAAGTCAAAAGGTTTTTTGAAGTCTGGGTACATAAGCATAACGTCTTCCGATGCTAGTATGTTTCTCAAATAGTTAAAAGCGTTGCGCTGAGATTCGTCGAGCTCGACTGCTACTTTTCTAGACATGTGTTTGCTTACAGTGCCATTTTCGACTTTTAGTATATTGGTCAAAGGTCTTGCTATGGATGCAAAATCTTTGATAAACACCCTATAGTAGCTGGCTAGGCCTAGAAAAGATCTCAGAGAATACAAATTTTTTGGCTCAGGGTACGCTTGAATCGCTTTGACCTTTTCTGGGTCTGTCTTTGCTCCCTCGATAGTAACAATAAAGCCTAAGTACTCGACACTTTCTTTTAAAAACCTTGTCTTTTCTTTAGAGATCCTCATAGCATCACAAAGTTGCTGAAGTACTATGTCAATATGGCGGACGTGATCCGCGGCATTTTCAGAGAAGATGATTACGTCATCAACATAGACGTAACATATCTTGCCAATTTGCTCTCGCAAGACATCGTCGATTGCTCTTTGAAAAATGCTTCCCGCATTTTTTAAACCAAAAGGCAGTCGACAGAACTCGTACTTTCCGCCATTTACTGAGAAGTACGTCTTTTCGCGATCGTCCTCAGCCAGGTAAATCTGGTGGTACCCGGATTTAAGATCCAATGTTGTGAAAAACTTAGCTTTTCCGAGATTAGCTAAAATTAGTTGGTTACTTCGGATAACGGTCGGCGATGATTTTCTCATTTAACTTCCTAAAGCCAATGAAAAGCCGCTTATTCTTATTACCGCTGGTGTCTATCCCCTTCTTATCAACAACCCAATCCGGGCTGTTATACGCAGATCTTGATGGCCTTATGATGCCATACCCACGCCTACTGGGTACGGATAGAGCTTTGAATATATCTTCTTATTGTCTACAGTTCGGATTCTGGCAACGACTGAAGTATTATAAGGCAGCGCCTCGTTAGGGGTCGCGAATGCACTAATTCTTTTTAGTATCATTTTCTTAAATTCGGCTCTTACAGAATTTGGGACTACGATATCATCGACACGTGTAAAGTTCACATTATCGCACGGATGGTGTTTAAGTACCTCCGAAGTATTACCGTAGTTTATGGTGTTTTCCCTTAGGTCCATAGTTACCCCCGCCTGCGTGAGCAGATCGAAGCCTATTATGGCGTCAAAGGTGTCAAGGGTATCCAATAAGAAAAACGTGTCAACTTTCCCAAAAATTACCATTGAAGATTTTTGTTGGATTTTTTTGGACCCATGAATGGAGTTCACAGTAAATGGGGTTCCTTTACGGGTTTAACGTAATTTTTTGCCGCCCCAATGTCGACAAGAATCTTTAATGTTCTGCCAGCCAACCGACGCTCGACGAACGGTTGGGAACATCCCCCCAGTTGGGAACATCCCCTAAAAAATTCAACAAATCGTTGCTTTCAGAACCGTCACTCTCGTCATCTATTTCTGTAAGGGTATTCTCGGCTATCTCTTTGTGTTTTTTATCGTCTTGGCTAGGTGCTTTTTGGGTAACATTGTTAACTTTTTGGCGCCTATTGCCCGATGTACGCTCCGAAGTATTATACATCTTTTGAGCCCCGTCTTGTGTAGAATGGCCCTGTGGCTTTCCCCAGTTGGTGTGATGTCTTAATCTGGACATCGAAGGATCAACGTCCATAGGTTGAACCTGATTTCTTAACTGTGCCTCTTTGTCCTTCGACGAGGTTTTAGGGTCACCCTGTTGTGCCCTGTTTTGGCCTTGATTCCCAACAAAATGTGGGTTTTTTTTTCCTGGCTCCTACCTTGTTTAGCCTGGTTACGACTGCCAAACCTAGTATTGTCGCTGTTATGCAGCAAATGCACTCCTTTCAATGCTATTTTCAGCCTCCCGGGCCACTGCTAGTGCGGATGGCAAATCCTTGGGCTTCGCTGGGATCACCAAGGATTTTAGGGACTTCTTGAGTCCTGCCATGAAGGCATGTAGTGCGTCGTCTCTAATTTCTGCACAAAGAATTAGGTCACCCTGCCTTACCAGTTCGAGTTGCTGTCTTAGTACGCGAGTTATGCCATTAGCAACACTTCCCATAACAGCCGACCCAAGAGGTCTACACTCCACATTAATGTAAACATAAACAATACCATTCCATTAAACATAGAGTGTCACAAGATAAGTGGCAGTTTCCCTAAACATAGAGTGTCACAAGATAAGTGACAGTTTCCCTAAACATAGAGTGTCACAAGAAAAGTGACCAGAAGAAAACATTATAAACACTTAGATGTAAGCCAAACCAGAATATGATTTGATTCAATAAAGCAGTCTTGATTTAACACTCAACCAGAACAGACTCAATCTTAATTGGCGCAGTCGGTACTCGAGTTCACAGCTAAAATATTGTGGAAACTTTGAACGCAATCAAAGATAACGAAACAATATAATACTGTGGAAAACAAAACATTTAGTGACAAAATAAAATATATATATTGTGGAAACTTTGGAGAAAATCTAAGCCAACGAAACAATATAATATTATAAAAACATTTTGTGACAAATAACGAAACAATATAATATTGTAAAAACACTTTGTGCAAACAAACAGAATTATTGTGGAAACTTAAAAAAAAAAAAAAAAAAGTTAACGAAACAATAAAACATACACCATTAAAATGGCACAAATTAACGAAATACAACAATGCATTCAAATGCTAACATCAATAATAATATCCAATCAAGAGATGCATTCTAATCCAACAACAAGGGAGAGAAACAGCATCGAGAAGGAAACAAGGTACTTGCCGGTGTTCACTGGACAGGAGGGAACGTTACATGGTTTCATTTCGGCAGTCAACCAAATCATGGAGGAGTATGATGATAACGACCAGGTCTTCACTGTTATATTCAACACCAAAATTCAAGGTCAGGCTAGAACTATGCTTAATATTAACCCCCCTACATCTTGGGCTGATTGCAAAACTCGTCTTCGACATCATTATCGCCCAAGAACGGATCAAATGGGTCTAACCAGAAAAATTAATAACTTAAGGGTAACTACCGTTCGAGATCTTGATTTTAAAGTAAGAGCAATTGTTGAGGAAATTACTGATTTTTCGGTCTTTGAAAACAATAGCAGATTAGTTGACATATTAAGTGGTCTCTTAATTCAAAGAGTAAAAGAATTATCTTGTGGTCCAATGGCCATTGCCTTAATGAATAAAACAACATTAACAGATATAAGAATTGAACTTGCAAATTATATTGGTCTGAATTATGGAAATTTAAATAAAAAACTATTATTAACCAAAAATGACAATGACCATAGTACATATAACAAACAGACAACTAATAAAAATACAAACCGAAATACTGAACAGAGTCAAAATGTAAAACAGTCTCAAAATCCCAATAGACAACAGAGTCAAAATACGAGACAGTATCAAAATCCGAATAGACAACAGAGTCAGAACGTAAGACAAAATCAAAATTATCAGCAACCACAAAATAATCAGCAACCACCAGCAGAAGCAATGAGTGTAGATAATATAAATGAGGAAGTAGTAAACAGCACAGATAATCAAGAGTTTTTTACCAACTAGCCTCGGATGAAAAAAAAATTTTTATAAAAGGAACAATAGAGGAAGATACTTATATTATTTTAGTAGATACAGGATCAAGCATAAGCATTTTAAACACAACTAATGTACATAATTCCAAATACAAAATAATTGAAAAATATTCAAAAACCATACATACAATAAAGGGAAAAATAGAAAGTGACAGTTACTTAGTGAAAACAAAAGTGCCAAGGGAGTTTAAATATATAAATTATGCAAGAACAAAATGGGTGGCTATGCCCCTGGAAAAATCATATGATTTTCTATTGGGTATGGACTTCATTCAAAGGAATTTTGCAAATATTGATTTTCAAAACAAAATTATTAAACTTAACAATGGGGTCGAAATTCCATTCCTTTCCAAACAATCAGAAGATGTTTGCGTAATGGAAGTAAGTGAAATTGATGATCTTAAGTTAAAAGAACTCAATACTGAGGAAGAACAAATAATAAGAAATCTTTCAAAAAAGTACGAAAAGTTATGTTTCAAAGAAGGGGATCACTTAACCAATACTAACACTATAGTTCATAGCATAAAAACTACTACAGACCAACCTATTAATTCAAAACTCTATCGGGTCTCCCCAAAATATGAAGAAGAAATAAAGAAACAAATAATTTATATGGAAAACAATGGAATTATAAGAAAAAGCAAAAGCAAATATAGTTCTCCAATATGTGTCATACCTAAAAAAAGAGATAGCTCTGGAATTCAAAAGTATCGTATTTGTGTAGACTATAGGCGTTTAAACCAAGTAACCGTTCCAGATAAGTACCCAATACCTATCATGGACGCTGTATTAGACAAACTCGGTAAAGCCCAATATTTTACTACATTAGATTTAGCAAAAAGCTATCACCAAATTTTAATGGCAGAAGAAGATATAGAGAAAACAGCATTCATTTCACCAATGGGTTTATATGAATATGTTAGAATGCCTTTTGGGTTAAAAAATGCCCCAGCCACATTTCAACGTTTAATGAATGAAATACTGAGGGATTATATAAACAAAAGTTGTGTTGTATACATGGACGATATTTTGATATTTTCAACAACACTTGAGGAACATAAGATTGCTCTAGAAAACATTTTCAAAATACTTAGAAAGCATAACTTAAAAATTCAACCAGACAAATGTTCCTTCATGAAACAATATACTGAATATTTAGGACACATTCTCACAAAGGATGGGATTAAACCCAATCCACATAAAATAGAAGCAATAAAAGCAATGCAGCTACCTAAAACAGAAAAGCAATTGAAAGGATTTCTGGGTATGACAGGATTTTACAGAAAATTTATTAAGGACTATTCCAAAATAGCTTACCCAATGATCAGATATTTACAAAAAGGCACACAAATTAATACAAATGACCCACAGTTTATAGATGCCTTTGAAAACCTTAAAACACTTATAAGCTCACATCCAATCTTAAAATATCCAGAGTTTGATAAACCATTTACCATTACAACAGATGCCAGTGACTTCGCAATAGGTGCAGTATTGTCTCAACAAGAGCAACCAGTTCCATTCAAGAACTCTAAATAAACACGAAAAAAACTACAGTACAATTGATAAAGAATTTTTATCCATTATACATGCAGTAAACTATTTTAGACACTATGTGATAGGTAATAAATTCCAAATTATAACAGATCATGCTCCGATAAAATATCTAAACGCAAAATACAAAGGGAAAGAAATGACAGCAAGACACCAAAGATGGATTTTAAAATTACAAGAATTCGATTATGACATAATATATTTGAAAGGAAAAGACAATAAAGTGGCAGATTTTTTAAGTAGACAGGAAACAGCTGAACTAATAAACAAGGATAAAACAAATGAGTCAAACTTTGAACTATCAGATACACAGCATTCAGCAGAGGAAGGAGAAATTTCTAATATAAAATTACAAATTTCTATATAAAAGACGATATTGTAAACAAATATAAAACTCAGATAATAGTAACTTATACAACAACGGACAATATTAATATTCAGCATGGTAGAAAAATAATAGAAGTAAGCCCAGCAGAAACAGAAATTGAAATCGAAATCAAAATGCAAAATAATATAAATAAAGGAACAGTAGGAATTTTTTCAGAAGTTCCAGACTCAGAATATTATAAGATACAATGTATCTTAATGAACATTTTTTCACACTGTAATAATATAAAATTTTTTAAATGTACTAAGAGAGCTCAGGAAATTTCAAGCGAGGAAGAGTTACACAAACAAATAGCTATTTACCACACCAAAGATTCATTACATAGCGGAATAAATGAAGCTTTTAATTCGTTAAAGAACAAAATATATTTCCAAAGCTAAGAGACCATATTCAGTTGATAATTTCAAATTTTAAAAAATGTAAGGAAATTAAATATGACAGAAAACCAATCAAACCTAAGTTTCAATTCACAGAAACACCGGATGTCAAAAATCAAATTATACATTTGGACATATTTCATATAAAACACAAATCGTTTGTTACAATCATAGACAAGCTCACAAAATTCGCAGTCGCTTATAATATAACAGATAGAAACTGGAAAACTAAAATGGAAATTATGATTGAACACTTTGCCAAATTCAATAAGCCACATAAAATAATAATGGATAATGAATTTAGATCAGAACAGATAAAACAATACTTAAACCAAGAACAAATAGAAATCCATTATACAAAGCCAAATTCACATACAGGAAATGCAGACATAGAAAGACTACATTCTACTCTCATTGAAATAATAGCAGGAATAGATGATGATTTATCAATTTCATCCAAAATGCAATTAGCAATAACAGCTTATAATAACCGTTATCACTCTACAATAAAATGTACACCAAATTATGCAAAAAACATAGAAGATGAGGAAAAACTAAAAAACACTATTATCAAACACAAAGAAAAAATTTTAAGCAAACAAAATAAAACAAGAGAAGATTATGAGGAGGAAAGACAGGAAGGACCAATTAAAAACTATAAACGAGTTAGGCATAAGGATGAACCTTATTTTAGAATTACAACATTAAATAATATTCATCCATGTAATATAAAAAGACCGTCAAAGCAGGAAAAAATTAATTTCCAACAAAATACAGATTGACATCTTTGAAACAAAAATTTTTTTTTCTCTTATCCTCAGATTTTCATAATTTTTTATGTTATAATGTGTGTTCAAGGCAGATTACAAATTGAACCAATTCAATCAAATGCAGGATATGCACCTATACAAACTTATTCCACGGAAATAGTTAATGAAACAGTAATTATACTACACATTATTAATATCGACCCTTTAAATAATATAATAAATCAAATGGAGACAAACATTAAAAATTTTAACATCACAGGAAAAAAGGAGCTATTAGCCGAAATAAATCTAATTAGAGCTAAAATAAAATCCATAACCCCAAACAACAGAATAAAAAGAGGAATGTTAAATATTGTAGGAACAACATACAAATGGCTTTTTGGAATTATGGACGATGAAGATAGAACAGATATTTTAGACCACCTTAACAATATTGACCAAAACAACCATAATATTATACAAGACATGAACCAACAAATTGTTATAAATACACATTTTAATAAAACAATACACAACTTAGCAGAAACAATTAAACAAGACAGAACAATAATCAAGGACATACTTACAAGCATGGACAATCAAAATCAAGAAATAGAAATGAAAATACTTCATAATGACCAAATGGGAAAATTAAAAAATATAGAATTCAAAATAAATTATATTCAGGAAAACATAGCATCAGCAAAAAATAATATAATCGTACCAGAAATTTTATCAGAAGAGGAAATAAATAAATTTGACATTGATTTTTATAAATTAAAGCTAATCCGTATGGGCATTTTAAAATATAAGAATAATTGCATCATAATCGCAATTAAAATCCCAAAATCATTTATAACCATAGATGTTAAGTTAATTATTCCTATACCAAATATAGATTATATACAAATAGACCAAGAAAATCAGTTAATTGCAGAAATAAATAATAAAACATTTACATATGAACCCAACAAAATTTTAAAAGAATTAAAATTAAGTAAAAGTTGTACCATTAATAATAATTGCAAATTTATATTCAACAATATAACGAGTATTGAAGAAATTGACGATGATACAATTATAATCAAAAATGCCAAGAATACAAAAATATATCAAAATTGCGATAAAGAAATATTATACTTAATGGAAGTAACTTAATTCAATTCGGTAACTGTAAAATTCAAATTCTAAATGAAATATTTTTTAACGAAAAAACAGAATTTCACGAAAAATTTTTTTATCCAACAGAACTATTGAATCAAACCTATAAAAACACAATTAACTTTGATCATGTAACAATAGATAATTTTGACAATTTAAAAGAAATCACAGAACTTAAATACGAAAAGAAAATGACAAATGGCATATTTTTAACACTTTTTATTATTATTATTATATGTTTATCCATTTATATACATATATACTGTAAAAAGAAAAATATAAACATTAATGTAAACAGAATTCAGGAGAATTCATACTCTCAGAGGGGAGGAGTTATGCCATTAGCAACACTTCCCATAACAGCCGACCCAAGAGGTCTACACTCCACATTAATGTAAACATAAACAATACCATTCCATTAAACATAGAGTGTCACAAGATAAGTGACAGTTTCCCTAAACATAGAGTGTCACAAGATAAGTGACAGTTTCCCTAAACATAGAGTGTCACAAGAAAAGTGACCAGAAGAAAACATTATAAACACTTAGATGTAAGCCAAACCAGAATATGATTTGATTCAATAAAGCAGTCTTGATTTAACACTCAACCAGAACAGACTCAATCTTAATTCGCGCAAGAACGTCTTGTCTGCGTACGTGCAGTCCAGTCTAGCAATAATGGCGTCGAAATTAAGCACTGTGTTGTGCGACGTAAGGATTGCTCGAGCCGGCCCTGTGATTTTGTTTTTAAAAATGGCCACAGCCTCGTAGTGCGCCTCACTGCCTACGTATCTTCTGAAAATTTCATATGCGTTTGTAGCCGCTAGGCACTAGGCACTGACTTTACAATGTCTAACTTAATTTCACACTTCACACTAGGGTCGATTGTCACTCTCTGATATGTCTCAACCTGTGGAGTCTCTATCCTTAAAGCAGTAACTTGACCTCTAATGGTTTTAAGTTCCGCTCGGAACTCGTCTTTCAGTCTCCTCTCTTGTTCTATGAGTGCACTGTTCACTGCACCTTCCACTAATGCTTTTAGCAGAGACGGGTCTATTTCTAATTGATTGTTTACTTCTGGCCTAAATCTTACTTCTTGTTCTTCGTCACTGTCGTACTCTACCCTTATATTTCTATAAGCCCAAGTCATGAGCAACCAACGAAGCGTAAAATATTTATTTGTTTTTCTTGTTTTTTTCTTTTTTTCTGTTTTTTTTTTAATACGAACTTACACGTCAACAATATCACAATTAACCTGTACCGCAATGCACAATTTCGCGCTGCCAACTCACTCACAAATTCTTTACTTTTTATTTTTATATTTTTAAAATTTTATAAATTTTATTCCAAGTTTTACCAAACATTCGCTTACATGTTCTTGTTTAGGGCCATGGTATTCCTGTCTTAATATCGTCAAATATAGTTGTGACGTCACCGGTGTAGCGGCGGTTAGAGTTGTATATCAAAATATTTACGGTGGAGGACTTGACTTCGTCCTCTTGCTGAACGGTTGGCCTTGTAGCTCAACGGTGTATTAATAAGGCAAATATTTAACGGCAGTGTGCCGGAGTAAATGTTAATTGATCAATATCTTTATTAGCCAATCGTCTGACAAAAACTGATTATAAGAATGGAATGAAATAAAGACTAAAGCTAAGTACATAAAATGGAAATACGAATCTACACAAAATACATAGGATGTACATAAAAGATCATGACCATGCTTGTGGTCAGCACAGCCGACTCAGCATATTCCCGACAAGAACTCAACGCTTGCGACACAACTAAAACGGCTGACCGTTGCTTCGGCCAATATTATTTTGGTTACGTTGCATTTGGCCGTTCGTTGACTTGGCTGTTAACTTGTATGTATGTACGTATGAGTGTGCTTACCGCGTTAAAAATTATTACATATGTATGTATGTACATATGTACCTATGTATGTATGTATGGATGTACAAATTATATGGCATAAATAATTTATGCCGATGGACTAATGTTCAGCCCGTGGAGTGTGCTTTACACTTTAAGTAAAGGTAAGTGGTACTTTATAAATTCTCGATTATTAAACACTTTTACATGCAGGGTAGAAAACAGCTGTTTTTAAATGTATGTATATATGTATGTGTTTTTTTTTTTTTTTTTTTTATGTGTATATACATACATATGTATTGCTATGCAATTGGTCTTTGGGAAATCAGAATTTCGAATCATGTAGATATTTATAAAATGCATTTCATAAACACAAAAATGATCAAGTATGCAAAAGTGTGTAGGTTGCTATGGAAGAGCGGGAAACCTCACACTTTTATAAGTTTGTAATGGGATATAATGTGAATGCGAGTTTTAATAAGAAATGTTGTACTTATCAGGAGTTCCGCCGATGCAAGCTGGAAGAGCGTAAGGATATCCGGCTCGAAGGACCAATGTTCGTGGAGGGGCGGAAGGATCCAAATAAAAATACAAATAATTGGCAGGTGCCAATTTCTTCTGGTCGGTGAGCTGGTAAATAATTAAAAACGCGCGGGAACTTCGTTTAAAACTATGATTTTTATTTACTGTACAATCTCACACACGAAAAGGTTCGGTTAAAGTTAAACTGAATGTTAATAGCAATTGGAAAAAAAGTGCGGGTATTCGGGGGAAAATCTCGTACTGGATTGAATATGGCGATTTACCGGAGAACCCTTCGTCACTCTCCTCAGTATGACCGATTTCGGTTTTGGGAAAAAACCCTACCCCTCACTCTCTGCTGTTCACCCGGTGGCGTGAACATCAATTATCAATTTTTACATCAATCGCAACAACAACAACTTCTCTTGGACCACATACCTCCACGCAGCGATCGATAATTGTATATCTCAATACACACTTCATTCATACTGTCTATTTCAACAGCTTAAGTACCGTCTGTTTCAATGGTTTCCATACTGTCTATTTCAACAGCTTCCATACCGTCTCTTTCAACGGTTTCCACCTGGCAATCTTCTAAAGCTTTCATGTAAATATTTATATTGTCTCTTGTTCTTTAGATTTTTAACAAATACCATACTCTTATGCATCACACGCCATGATCAAAACATTTGTTTTGCACTTGTGCTCGTGTAGGTAAAGATATTACCACCATATTAATCATGTTTTTACAGGTCTTAACTTTATTATCTAAATCAAGTACATTTCATCTCTCTCTTAGACGGATAACATTCGTCCCTCATAGACGGATAACCATCGTCTCTCATAAACGGATAACCATCGTCTCTCATAGACGGATAACCATTCTGACATTCACACATCCTCGTGTAATGACCAAATATCAAGTTCAAAGACACCTTTTGTGTTTCATAACATAAACTAAACTTAAGCTTTTATTCTTAACCATAACATACAGAGTATCTTCTTTTTTTTTTGTTTTTTAACAAAATTCATAAATTTACTTAAATTTTAACGAAACAATTAATCATTGTGCTTGCACTATGCAACTTCAACAAAACACCAAAGTATTTGCTTAACTTTCAAATGATCGTGTTCCAGAAAATGAATGTCCATATTATTAAATTACATATGTATGTACCTATGTATGTACTTATTGTGGAGGGGCCTTGATTAAAACTTGCAGCTCAAAAAAAAAGAAACAAAGGAAGGCCGAATTTAAATGACCCGCGAATGCACTGCTTTGCTAAGCTTTGCTTAGTCTCGGAATGTTCATTCATACTGCCAAAATAAGGAAATTCAAATGTATGTGATTAAGCAGAAGGTAATTATACAGCTCTAGAAAAAAAAAACCCATTAACGACATTCATATTTATCCCATATATGTATATGATTTTTTTGTTAAACAGATATAAACCCCGAATTTTGGTATCGATGATTTCCAAAGCCAGAATTCCAAGATATTCATGTTGGATAGTGCAAGCAGCGAAGAAGTTATTCACCAAAGGGTGTAGTATCCAGTTTCTGCCGTTAGATTTATTTTAAATTTTAAGGAGTTAGTTTGTATTTCAGTAAGTGGTGGGTAATTGTGTCGATAAAAATTATCAGCTGAGCTTAGAAGTTCGATAGATTTACTAGTGCAACCCTAGCGAAGTCGCATCGTGCGCGATCGCATTCATTGGTCACACTCTTTTCTGACGAACTTCCGCCCTGGCTAGACACATAAACCACGCTGCTCCTCCAGAAAATAAATAAAAATTTAAATCTTAAATTTTCTTGGCCTTCAAGCCAAATTATTAATTAATTACTAATCTGGAGCATCTAGGACAACAACTATTATAAAGTTTTGTGAATCTTATTATCGTAAGTTAATTTTTGTGGATATTTGAATCTTTGGAAGTTTCTAATAAGTTATTTTGAAAACTTAGCCATAATTGAATTGAATATATGAATTGCTTGAATTGCTGAAAGCCTAAGCAAGGAATTTCATATTCGAATTCCGAGAATTTGCCAGGGATAATTTTTGAGACACCGTAGGCTCAAAAGCTGCACACCGTGAAGGGCACAGAGACATTTCGACAAACACAACCAGCTTGGAATATCCGCCCGAATCGGATACGGGCAGAAAAAGTTTCTTCGTTACGGATTGGGAGTCCGTTATATCACTAACCATAGAACACATAGATGGGACAAACTCATGATTTTTTGATTTCAAACGCTAGCCTAGTCATGGAACCCCAGAGAACTTCGGGAAAACCCGAACGCTCGTACTCTCAATGAGAGCGTAAAGTGGGGAGAGGGCCAAGCAGCTACGAAAATAATTTAGTCTAGCACAGACTACAGAACGACGAAGGCAGGCCTATGTCGCTTGTGATTTTGTTCTGTCTATGTATGTGTACACTCGTCGGTACATGCTCAGGCTTCGTAGTGTGTGTGTGACGTGAAGTTGTACAACATCGCATTTCAACAGCTCGCTCGACCAAAATTTTTAGTTTTCCACAAAACAGCGACAATGCGAATAGGATATGCCCCTGTGGAAAGAATATCAAGAAATATTGGCATCTGCTTTGTGTGTATCCCGGTGGCTGTACCGATAGAGTGCTCGCTTGGCAATAGGAATGTCCCTGGTTCGATTTCCAACTCGAAATCGTTGGCTTAAATAAGGTTTTTTCTATTTTATAATTTTGTTTTTTTTTGTGGATTTTTTGTTTCTTTATTTTTTGTTTATTTTTCTTTTTTATTCATTTATTATTTATTTATTTTTTATTTATTTATTTATTAAAAAATAGAAAAAAAAAACCATATTGGTCGGTTCTGAAATGGGAATCGAACCAGAGATATTCCGATCGCCAAGCGAGCACTCTATCGGTACAGCCACCGGAACATATACGAAGCAGATGGCAATATTTCTTGATATTCTTTCCACAGGGGCATATCCTATTCGCATTGTCGCTGTTTTGTGGAAAATTAAAAATTTTGGTCGAGCGAGCTGTTGAAATGCGATGTTGTACAACTTCACGTCACACACACACTACGAAGCCTGAGCATGTACCGACGAGTGTACACATACATAGACAGAACAAAATCACAAGCGACATAGGCCTGCCTTCGTCGTTCTGTAGTCTGTGCTAGACTAAATTATTTTCGTAGCTGCTTGGCCCTCTCCCCACTTTACGCTCTCATTGAGAGTACGAGCGTTCGGGTTTTCCCGAAGTTCTCTGGGGTTCCATGACTAGGCTAGCGTTTGCAATCAAAAAATCATGAGTTTGTCCCATCTATGTGTTCTATGGTTAGTGGTTATATCGAATCTATTGCATAGAAATGCCAGACGCTTGATTTAACCTAAAATGTTATTAAGGTAAGGTAACGCTTTTTATTAAGTAAGCATCATCCAGCGGACGTCGAAGGCCTTCGACGGACCGGACGGATGGGTAAGTCCTTAGTTCTTGACATAAATCATGTTTGATCTGGTATTTCCCTGTTTGTATGCAAAAAGAAAGCGAGTTCAGTGCCAAATAATCAGCAAATAAGAAAAATTCTCTCAAGTACAGTAAAGCTAAAACAAAATATTAAAGAAAAAAGAAAATTGCCAATCATTGTTGAAAAATTAAAACGATATTAAGAATCGCCTTTGACTGTGTGAGAGAGCCTGCAGTTATTTATAATTAATATCGTAATCTGAGTTTGAGACTTCCAAATTCCAAATTCGAATTGACATTTTCATTTTTGAATATCTATAAGTTTATATATATCCACCTTACAATTAAGATTCACAAAACAAAACATATTAACCCTAATTTGGATTTTGGATGCCTGAAATGATTCAATTATTTAATTTGATTACCCTATATTATAAGAATCATCATTTTAGTTTAGTCAACTCGGATTATGTTTCCGACTTATTGAAGTATTTTGGTATTCCGTAACCCTCGTGAATAAATATGATTTTGTAATGTTTGAGTAAAAGTAAAGAGTAAGTAAAAAGTAAGAGTAAAAAAGCGGTGAGCTGAATTATTTTGGGATTTTTCAGAATTTTGCGAAAGGAAAATCATTGGTTGGGAGGGCTTAGACGCGAAGCTATAATAACATCCTCATAGCTTCCCTATTCGTGCGACACTAATATACCGTTTTTGTCTATCCTTCTAGTTCATCTCTTTTGGTTAAGTAATTGTGTAATATTCGTGCTCTAGGGACTTTGTTTTATTTTATGTACTACGGGTGTATTGAGTAATGCTGGTCCAAAGAACCCCCCCAAAGACTGTTTGCTAGCCGACAGCCAGAAGTCCCACCCGGACTAATCTTTTCGATACATTAAGCCCGTAGATGTGTTGGCTTTGGCCTAATTTGTGGTACTCTTGCCCATCATAACATCTGATGATTAGGGACTGCGAGAGAGACTACCAATATAGGCTGAACCTGACCTCTTCTTGGATCAAAGAAGATTCTTTGACTAAGAGGGGATGTACATGATCTGGATTCATTCCGGGTTGTGTACATTATAAGGGGACGAAGCAACTACATTGGCGACCAACTGAAAAAACGAAAAATATATCAGAGTTAAAAAAGTATAAAAATTGCAAAAAAAAAAAAAGAAAAAAAAACCAGAGGGCCGGGGCTAACTTCGACCGCGTCAAAGTTTGTATACCCTTGCAACTTTTTTGGTAACTCTTTCCTTACCTATAGCCATCAAAGTGGAAAAACGTTTAAGCTAAAAAGGCTAATGTTTGCGAAAGAACGGCCTACATAGAAAATAACGGAGATATTGATCAGTCACTGTTTTCCACCGATCGTTCCTATGGGAGCTATATGATATATTTACCCGATCCTTATCAAAATTGGCACAGTCATTAACAGATATATTAAACTAACAAATGTTTAATTTAAAAGCAAACGCGTCAAAAGTAACGAAGTTATTCACCAAAGTCACCGTTTTCGAAAGATCGTTCCTATGGGAGCTATATGATATAGTCACACGATCTTGATCAAATTTGGCATAGTCGTTTGTATGTATTATAAACTCACCAATATTAAATTTCACGACAATAGCTAAGGAAATAACGAAGTTATTGAGAAAAGTCACTGTTCGTGACTTTGCGGTTTGTATGGGAGCTATATGATATAGTGGTCCGATCCGGCTGAATCCGAGATATACAACGCCTGCAGTATATACAAGCCTACATGCAAAATTTCAACTTTGTAGCTCTAACGGTCTAAGAGGAGTTTGCGTTGATCCAGACGGAAGGACAGACAGACGGACGGACATGGCTATATGAACTCGTCTCGTCGTGCTGATCAAGAATATATATACTTTATATGGTCGGAGATGCTTCCTTCTACGCGTTGCACACTTTTGACCAAAATTAATATACCCCTTTTGCAAGGGTATAACAACCCATGTGAAAAACAGTCTAACCAGAGTGAAAATAAAGTAAAAAGGTTGAAGCAAGATGAAGAATGTTGAAAACGAGTGAAAACGAAAAGTGTTAACTTCTTTTTTTGTTTAAATCTAGGTAATGTTATACGATCGAAAGTTAGAACAAGTGCATGAGAGGTTATTGTAAAAGTAATAATTGGTAATAAGAAAGAGAAAACAGAGGGAGTGAAGCAAGTGAAAAAAAAACCAGAGGGCCGGGGCTAACTTTGACCGCGTCAAAGTTTGTATACTCTTGCAAGTTTTTTGTCTTAATGGTCTAATGTTTGCGAAAAAACGGCTTAGGAAATAACGAAGATATTGATTGAAGTCAGTGTTCACTACCGATTGTTCCTATGGGAGCTATATGGTATAGTCACCCGATCTTAATCGAATTTGGCACAGTCATTAATTGTTATGCTAAACTGAGGTATATAAATTTTGATGGCAATTGCTTTTAATGTAACGAAGTTATTGACCAAAGTCACTGTTTTCGACCGATCGTTCCTTGGGAGTTATATGATATAGTCACCCGATCTTGATCAAATTTGGTACAGTCGTTTGTTAGTGTAATAAATTCATAAATATTTAATTTCACGACAATAGCTCAGAAAATAACGGAGTTATTGAGAAAAGTCACTGTTCGTGACTTTGACGTTTGTATGGGAGCTATATGATATAGTGATCCGATCCGGCTGAATCCGAGATATACAAACTGTGCAGTATATACAAACCTACATGCAAAATTTCAGCTTTTGAGCTCTTACGGTCTAAGAGGAGTTCGCGTCGATCCAGACGGACGGACGGACGGACGGACGGACATGGCTATTTGAACTCGCCTCGTCGTGCTGATTAAGAATATATATACTTTATATGGTCGGAGATGCTTCTAATATACCCTTTTTGCAAGGGTATAAAAAGGCAAACAAATTTACAAAGAAGAAAACGCAAAGCACACACATTGTGCAAAAACAAATTTTTTTTTTGTCAAGTCGCGAGGTAACATACACTGAAAATGAGAAAAAAAATGAAGACATAAATAAATAAACAAAATTTAAGCAGAATAAAAGGAAAGGAATGAAATCTAATGAAAAATTGAAAGGTCAAAAAAAAAAATCTATAACAAAAAAAATGAAGAAAGTGAAAACATAGAAGAAAAGAAACTGTTCACGCCACCGTGTGAACAGCAGTGAGCGGCGAAGAGCAGTGAAGAGTGAGGAGGGTTTTTTGATCCTCGGCATCTACGGTCACACCAGGAGGAGTGACTTGATTTTTCCCAGGCATCGCCATTTAATCTAATACGAGCATCTCACCCGAACACCCGTTCTTCTCTTGTAATTTGCTTTTTCTCGATTGTAATATTTTCAAACCCGCAGCCATCTCGTGTGTGTCGGGACATATTGCCACTTAAACAAATATTAGCGGACGTTGACGATACTACCAGGACAAAGCCTGTTACGCGCGAGCCCAAGCAGATAACTGCCCACCTCCCACCCGACCGACCGAGGGGTGCAGCCGTATAACGCACGGCACGAATCGCGTGGACAAAATACACAATAGAAAACAGACAACAGACAAACACATAATACTAAAGCTATCTATTAACTAAATGGGATAGGATAGATGTCTTAAGCATATTAATAGAAAACTCTGAGCCGATTACAGTGGATAGAAGATTGTAATCAGAGCAGAGGACCCTAAAAGGTTCATGCATAGCATAGTTAGAAGAACAACGACTAAGGGATAAAGGTATTAAAGGATGTCTACTCCGTCTACATGGTACCGACAGATTCACCTGAGCTAATAACTCAGGCGAGTCGATATCACCAATTAGGAGCTTGTGCATAAAAATGACACCAAGCATAATTCTACGGTTAGTTAGGGACGGAAGGTTAATCAAGAGAAGTCTACTAGAATACGAAGGCAAATTGACGTTGCGATCCCAGCTTAAGCCACGAAGAGCAAATAGCAAGGACTGCTTTTGAACGGATTCTAGTCTAATCTGGTGCGACTCATATTGAGGTGACCAAATGCAAGATCCATACTCTAAAATAGGACGGACAAGCGAAGTAAAAAGAACTTTAGTTGTAAAGGGGTCATCAAATTCTTTCAACCATCTTTTAATGAAACCCAGGACACTCATGGCCTTTGCGACCGTGGTGGAAATATGGGTGTTAAAATTTAACTTATGGTCCATAAGTACGCCCAAATCATTCATATTATTTAGACGTTCTAAAGGGCTGTTGTTTAGAAAATAAGTGACCCGTTGAGGAGAGTTACGAAAAAAAGTCATTACCTTACATTTGGTAGTGTTAAGATTTAGTAGATTAAACTGGCACCAGGATTGAAAGTTTTTAAGATCAGCTTGTAACCGACTAAATGAATCTGTATCTTTATAAGTAAGACAAAGCTTGACAACGTCAGCATACATAAGCACACGCGAATGAACAATGACTGATGGAAGATCGTTAATAAATAGTGTGAAGAGCAGAGGGCCAAGATGATTACCTTGAGGTACACCCGAAGTCACAGAAATGGAAACGGAAAAAGAAGACTTAAAAAGTACCTTCTGTTTTCTATTTGTTAAATATTCTCGAACCCAAGAAAGGAAAAGGGGTGGAAACCCAATGTCGCTCAGCTTAGAAAGTAATTGGGTATGATTAACGGAATCAAAGGCTTTGGTGAAGTCATTGTATAAGACATCAGTTTGTTTACCATTTTTGAACCCCTTGATAATTATTGATGTAAATTCTAAAAGGTTAGTGGTTGAAGATCTACGTTTCACAAACCCATGTTGGGATGGCGAAATAATAGAGCTTCAAAAATGTTGCAAATGAGAAGTTATAATTCTCTCAAAAGCTTTCGGAATAGCGGACAATTTTGAGATACCCCTATAGTTAGAGGCTTCGGACTTTTTGCCATTTTTATGCAGAGGAATAATATACGACTCCTTCCAAATAGATGGAAAAGAGGAAGATTCTACAGACAATAGAAACAATTTTAAAATGGGTTTACATAATGCGTTTGCACAGAACCTGAGTACACATCCAGGAATACCGTCTGGCCCAGGAGAATAAACAGGTTTAACTAATTTAAGTTCGCTAAGAATAGAACTTTCATCAATCACTGGATTGAAAATGCAATTAGCCTTTTTTAAATGATAAGGATACGGACTTGCTCGATATTCCGTTGAGGAATAAGTTGTTTTGAAAAAACTTGCAAACATATCGGCAATTGCCTGATCAGTGCTCGCTTTTTTATTTTGAAAAGACAAAAAAGATGGGTGCACAGAGGTCTTACGTTTAGAATTAACAAAATTATAAAATTGTTTAGGGTCAGAAGAAAACTGAAGTTTACACCGCTGAAGATAATTCTTATAGCATTGTGTATTAAGCATCATGAATTTTGAACGAGCGACTGTATACATAGCATAATCTGATGAACGACGTGTTTTTTGAAACTTCTTATAATATCGTGTCTTCACATTTTTCAAATTGGATAGCTCGCGAGAGAACCAGGGAGGTTTGTTAAGCCGCTCCAGCCTACCAAGAGGCACACAAATATCAAAGAGTGAATTCAGAGTATCATAGAAAAAACGAACAGCCGAGTTCATATCACTACAATTGTACAGATACCCAATCGGTAGTAGCAATGTTTTCATTAAGGCTGGCAAAGTCAGTCTTACGAAAGCACCTAGTTAGTGGTAACTCATTTGAACCAAGTAATGGTGAAAGCAAGGGCAAATCAATTTTTAAATTTAATGTAGGATGATATTTGTCTTCTGGAAGAACAAATGGTTCGATCCTAGAAACCTCATAATAAGAAGAATCCAATACAAAAATAAGATCTAACGATTTTCCATTAGAATTTAAGACAGGATTGACTTGGGATAAAGATAAGCCTAGAAGGCCATCAATAAAGTCATGTGACAAAGAGGGCAACAACGTGGTAGATTCATCTGTTAGTGACCATGCTAAAGCGGGTAAATTAAAATCACCTACAACTATGAGCATGTCTTGACTCGAAACTAAAGAGGAGACAAACTGAATTGTCTCTAAATGATTAAAATATACCACCATGTCTGACAATGGTGGAATATAGGAACAAGTAATGAAAGCATTAAAAGATTTAAAATTTACTTTAACACCGACAAACTCAATCTCCTGGGTACTAGAAAATTGAATCATTTCAGATGATAAAGCAGCATCAACAGCTATCAGAACGCACCACCTATGCGAGAAATCCGGTCACGTCTGAAAATAGAAAAGTTTGTGTCAGGTTTTAGCCACGTCTCTGTGAAAGCTAGAATGTTATGCTCAAAAGAAAGACTATCTACATAGAGATTAGGAAGTTTAGATTTCAGTCCTCTAAGGTTAAGGGACGAAGCTAGTTTTTTGACACACCAGCAGATGCTGATGTGGCAGGAATAGTATTAGGTGTTGTTGTAGGCAAGCGAATCGGTTGCCGATTTTTCTTTTTTACAGTATATTCCTTAAGTATTATATGTTTAGGCCAAAAATTTTCTCGACATATAGTGTCGAAGATATTGGCAAAAACACTAATTTTAAAGGACGAAATGTTCCGAGAATAAGAAAATTTAAACTTCTCCACCGCAATATTCGAGACGTTAACTTTCTTCCGAATATAGGCTATTATGTACATCATCAGATGTGACAACAGGGTCTAGCCTAGAAACAAATATATGTTTCTTTGGTGGTATGCCAACGAGAGGCCGCGGTCCCGAAGCGTCAGCCGCAGCAGTAACGTTGGACAAGTCACCCACTGCAGCAGTCAACTTGTTTACGGGGCCCTCGATACTTTTAGAACTATCGGCAATTTCCATTGGAATGGGTAATTGCCCAGACACATCGGACACTACAATAATAAAAAGAAATGAAAACACAAAAACAAAAACACGTATCACAGAGTCGCGGGTAGGCAAAAGACGAGAGCGCAAATCAATTAAGAATAGGAAAGAGCGGGAGAGCGCGTCAAATTGAACACATGCAACAACAATTTGTGTGCAAGAGCGCGAGAGTTAGTTAAAACGGTAAAGACACAAAAGCAAAAGAGATAAACAAAACAACAACACCGCTAATGCAAGTATTGTTGTAAGTTTTGATTTTATTTAAATTTAAACAAAAACGACAGAAAGAATTCGCGAAATGAAAATAAAATTCGGAAGTTGTAATTATTATTAATTAAACCGATAATTTAAGAGCTATGTAAAAGTATTTAATCGCGAGAAAAAATAAAAGTTGATAAGCGCAAAAAAAACACGTCCGTCCTCTGCAACGAGTGAAAGTTTTGATGAAGAAGACAAATAAATCGTAATTAATTTAAAACGAAGTTTTTCGCGCGTTTTAATTATCTTACTCACGCACCAGACCCCTGAAGACATTGGCACCCGCCAACCACTTGCGTCTTATTTGGATCCTTCCGCCCCTCCACAATCATTGGTCCTTCGAGCCGGATATCCTTCCGCTCCTCCAGCTTGCGTCGGCGGAATTCCTGATAATATCCTGATAATTCCTGACAAAATTTCATTATTCATTTCATTTGCCCCTACATACTAATAAAAGTATGAGGTTTTCCCGCTTTTCCATAGCGACCTACACACTTTTATATATTTTATTCCAAGGTTACATGGTAGTTCCTAATTCTTAGCGTGTATGTCCAACGTTTTCGTTTTCCATTCCACGATTACCCATTTTTATTTATGTTCTTTTCCTCGCACTTGTCCAATTCCACTTTTTACATATGCATTCACATGTACATGTAATTTCCACAGCTGTTTGCCAAGTCCGCGTAAAAGAAGAATTTAAGACAGGATTGACTTGGATAAAGATAAGCCTAGAAGGCCATCAATAAAGTCATGTGACAAAGAGGGCAACAACGTGGTAGATTCATCTGTTAGTGGCCATGCTAAAGCGGGTAAATTAAAATCACCTACAACTATGAGGTGGAATATAGGAACAAGTAATGAAAGCATTAAAAGATTTAAAATTTACTTTAACACCGACAAACTCAATCTCCTGGGTACTAGAAAATTGAATCATTTCAGATGATAAAGCAGCATCAACAGCTATCAGAACGCACCACCTATGCGAGAAATCCGGTCACGTCTGAAAATAGAAAAGTTTGTGTCAGGTTTTAGCCACGTCTCTGTGAAAGCTAGAATGTTATGCTCAAAAGAAAGACTATCTACATAGAGATTAGGAAGTTTAGATTTCAGTCCTCTAACGTTCTGGTAACCCAGGTTAAGGGACGAAGCTAGTTTTTTGACACACCAGCAGATGCTGATGTGGCAGGAATAGTATTAGGTGTTGTTGTAGGCAAGCGAATCGGTTGCCGATTTTTCTTTTTTACAGTATATTCCTTAAGTATTATATGTTTAGGCCAAAAATTTTCTCGACATATAGTGTCGAAGATATTGGCAAAAACACTAATTTTAAAGGACGAAATGTCCCGAGAATAAGAAAATTTAAACTTCTCCACCGCAATATTCGAGACGTTAACTTTCTTCCGAATATAGCCTATTATGTACATCATCAGATGTGACAACAGGGTCTAGGATAGAAACAAATATATGTTTCTTTGGTGGTATGCCAACGAGAGGCCGCGGTCCCGAAGCGTCAGCCGCAGCAGTAACGTTGGACAAGTCACCCACTGCAGCAGTCAACTTGTTTACGGGCCCTCGATACTTTTAGAACTATCGGCAATTTCCATTGGAATGGGTAATTGCCCAGACACATCGGACACTACAATAGGCATCGTTTTTAAGAGATCATTCCCAGGTGATACCGGTAATTCATTACTAATAGCATTCACAACCGGGCTCTTAAACGATATCAATTGCTGTACATTAGGAGTGGACGGTGCATGAGACCGGTCGGGGACGATAAGAGACGCTGGCGGATCTACAGATACAGAAACACCCCAAGGACTGGTCCTTTTACGTTTCGGAGACTCATTCATAAGCGATAAACTTCTGAACTGAGTCTCCACCGCAGTAAACTCCGCTTGGAGTTTATTAAAACCTGCCCTTAAAGTGTCAAAACTATCTCTAGTCCGCCTCATGAAAGAGCGCATCTCATTCTCGACCTCCCGGCAAGCATCACATCCATATTTTAAGCCACCACCTTTAGCAATAGACTCCTTGATTCTGCCTGTGTAACCTGCACACTTAACGTGAACCGCATTGTCACACAACCAACAAAGAATATAATCATGGGAGTCAACCGCATTAGTGGCAACTATGCAATTATTTTTTGAGCAGACAACCATTTTATCAAAAGTTTAATTTAATTACAAAAGGAAATACAAAAAAATAAAAAATAAAAATTCTAAAGGTAAAAAATCTGTGTATAAGAATATACTGACCAGTTCTGACACAAGGGTTAATGTGCAGAGTAAGCCTTCACTAAAGAATAAAAAGAAATGAAAACACAAAAACAAAAACACGTATCACAGAGTCGCGGGTAGGCATAAGACGAGAGCGCAAATCAATCAAGAATAGGAAAGAGCGGGAGAGCGCAACAACAATTTGTACGCAAGAGCGCGAGAGTTAGTTAAAACGGTAAAGACACAAAAGCAAAAGAGATAAACAAAACAACAACACCGCTAATGCAAGTATTGTTGTAAGTTTTGATTTTATTTAAATTTAAACAAAAACGACAGAAAGAATTCGCGAAATGAAAATAAAATTCGGAAGTTGTAATTATTATTAATTAAACCGATAATTTAAGAGCTATGTAAAAGTATTTAATCGCGAGAAAAAATAAAAGTTGATAAGCGCAAAAAAACACGTCCGTCCTCTGCAACGAGTGAAAGTTTTGATGAAGAAGACAAATAAATCGTAATTAATTTAAAACGAAGTTTTTCGCGCGTTTTAATTATCTTACTCACGCACCAGACCCCTGAAGACATTGGCACCCGCCAACCACTTGCGGCTTATTTGGATCCTTCCGCCCCTCCACAATCATTGGTCCTTCGAGCCGGATATCCTTCCGCTCCTCCAGCTTGCGTCGGCAGAATTCCTGATAATATCCTGATAATTCCTGACAAAATTTCATTATTCATTTCATTTGCCCCTACATACTAATAAAAGTATGAGGTTTTCCCGCTTTTCCATAGCGACCTACACACTTTTATATATTTTATTCCAAGGTTACATGGTAGTTCCTAATTCTTAGCGTGTATGTCCAACGTTTTCGTTTTCCATTCCACGATTACCCATTTTTATTTATGTTCTTTTCCTCGCACTTGTCCAATTCCACTTTTTACATATGCATTCACATGTACATGTAATTTCCACAGCTGTTTGCCAAGTCCGCGTAAAAGTTTAAAAACCAAAAAAAAAAATTATTAAAGTGTAATAAAAAAAATAGGAAAAAATAGTAATCAAAGTGTTCACCGCGATTTCTTATGTGTTCGAATTATTTCCATGCCAAACTAATTTCCTCACGCGCGTATCTACTTACATACATACATCGTCATCTGTTGATGTACGCGCATAGGTACATATCCATATACATATAATTCCTTCGCACATTTACCACAAAACAAACAAAAAAATAAATAGCAATTAATGTATGCACCGCGAATTCTTGTGTCCGAATTGGTTGAATTGCAAAATTAATCTTCTCACGCGCGTATCCACTTACATACATACATAGTCATCTGTTGATGTACGCGCATATGTACATATCCATATACATATAATTCCTTCGCACATTTACCACAACACAAAAAACAAAATTTTAATAGCACTTAACGTATGCCACGCGATTTCTTGTGCGTTCGAATTGGTTGCGAAATTAATTTCCTTACGCGCGTATTTGAAAACCGGTGCACTTGCATATGTACATACATACTTACATAGTCATACATTGCACATATGTACATATCCTTAACACATAATACATTTCAGTGTCGCGCATTGATTTAACAAAAAAAAAAGGAGGGGAAAGGAACCCAACATCCAACTAAATGACAAATTACTTACGTTTTTTGTGAACAACTGCGTTTGTCACTCTGCACCATCGTGGTGTGGATCACCATATTCGGGCGTTGATCGACACTGGGGACGATTCAACTTTTCTCTCCGAGCGTGTCTTCAACATGGTCCAGCCCCCCTTTTACCCAGTAAACGCCGCGGTTACTGGCATGGGCCAGAGTGATGGAGGCTGCGCCGACAAGGTGTGTCTGCTAATGCTGTCTCCCCCGTGTGACAGACTGAACAAGATTGAGGTCTCCGCCCTGGTCGTATCCAAATTGTCAGGGGCCATTCCAACGGCTCCATTCCTTAACACGGTTCCGACGCAGTGCCTCGATCGTCCCCTGGCTGACCCGTACTACAACAAGCCCGCGCCTATTGACATGATTATCGGTGTAGACCTGTTTCCTCACATCCTCGGAGAACGGATCAAAAAACCATCTTTGGATGGGTTCTGTGTGAGGCTATCATGCCTGACCCTCCGGTGTCTCGATTAGTTTTCGCTGCACAGACGCGAGTTAGTCCGGAAGCAAAACTTGAGGTACTCCTCACCAAGTTTTGGGAGGTGGAAGACCTCCCGCAAAGCCGGAAAAGGATGTTGACGTATTCTGCGAGCGGAAGTTCCAGGCGACCACCCAAAGAGGGAATATGTTGTGTCCCTACCGTTCAAAGGTCTGAACAGCGTCGACTTGGGCCACTCAAGACCGATCGCGCTGGCTCAATTCCTGCGGAATGAAGCACGCCTTCTCATGGATCCCGTCCTAAAAACGAAGTACGATGCCATTATTCAAGAGTACGAGGAATTGGGTCATATGATTCGGGTGACGCCCGAAAACTTCTATCTCCCCCATCACGCGGTGTTTAAGCCCGATAGCACCACCATCAAGGTACGCGTGGTATTTAACGCGTCGAGCCCCTCCACACGAGGCGTCAGCCTTAACGATGTCTTGCACACCGGCCCTACTCTTCAGGCCGATCTCATGCTTCAGGTACTGAAATGGCGGTTCTTTTAATTCGTTTTCAACGCTGACATAACGCAGATGTATCGACGAATCCGAGTCGACCCCAGGCATACCACCTTTCAGCGGATCCTCTACCGAGACCGCTGCGGCAATATTCAGGATTATGAGCTACAAACTGTCACGTTTGTGGTTAACTGCGCGCCATTCTTGGCGATCCGAGTCCTTTTTCAATGTCACGAATTTCTGCAGGATTACCCAAGTCTCAGTCAACTCCGCATCCCCCGTTGGCTAAACACCAGCGATAAGCTCTCGTGGGAGCTTCATGGCTTCTGTGACGCGTCACAGAAAGCGTATGGAGCAGCCCTATATGTGCGGGTTCGGTACGGCGATCAAGTTAGAGTCCAATTATTAACGGCTAAGACCCGTGTAGCTCCAGTCAAAACAGTCTCGCTGCCTCGGCTGGAGTTGTGCGGAGCGGTTTTGCTAGCCGTGTTGTCGTGTAGTCGTGTTGGCTAAACCCCCATGTAGTTGGTCCACCCAGACACCCAGCTGGAGCAACGAGATCGCAGAGATACGGGCCCTGGGTGAAGGGCGACCCCTGCCATCATCCAGCACGCTACTCAATTTGAATCCATTTCTCGACCAGCATGGGATACTCCGCTCCTGCGGACGACTCCGGGCCGCTGAGTCCCTCCGGTATGATGAACGTCACCCTATTCTTTTCCCCTATAGTACTCATTTCACTCGCCTGCTTGTCGAATTCGCCAACCGCATCACGTTGCATGGCAGCAATCAACTGATGGTGCGGTATCTGCGCACCAAATTCTGGATCCCACGGATCAAGAACCTGGTGAAGTCCCACATAAAGGGGTGTTAAGTCTGCATCGTTCATCGTCGACGACTACAGACTCAGATGATGGGTGATCTCCCTCGAGAGCGCATCACGTACTCCAGGCCCTTCACCCACACGGGCATTGACTTCGCAGGGCCGTTCGAGATCAAGAATTACACCGGGCGTGCGAGTCTCATAACTAAGGGTTATGTCTGCGTCTTTGTGTGTTTCAGCACGAAGGCGATCCATCTCGAGGCTACATCCGACCTCACCACTGAACGATTTCTTGCAGCCTTCTCTCGGTTTGTCGCGCGGAGACAATGTCCACAGAGCATTTACTCCGACAATGGCAAAACCTTCGTAGGGGCCTCAAAGGCGCTCGAAAAAGATTTCCTGAACGCCACCAAGCTTGATATAATGAAGGCATTTCCCCAGCACATTTTATCCTGGCAGTTCATTCCGCCAAGCGCGCCCCATATGGGAGGACTGTGGGAAGCAGGGGTCAAAAGTTTTAAGACCCTGTTTTACAAGTCTTCGTCCACTGTCAAATACACCTTCGAGGAACTTTCCACTCTCCTGTGTAGGATCGAAGCGTGCCTAAACTCCAGGCCAATCTCTCCCATGAGCGAGGATCCAGAGGACCTGCTGGCCCTAAGCCCGGGACATTTCCTGATTGGAGGACCGCTCTTATCCATTGCGGGGCTGACGGTCTCGTCCGAGTGGCTGATGTCACCACAGCGCGTGGGTCTATCCGAAAACCCGTAGCGAAGCTCATCCTGTTGCAAGACAGCAGGAGTCCTGAGCCTAAAACTCTATCGGGACTCCCAATCCCTCTATGTTCCGTCCGAATGTCCTCGACTCCGTGTATGTTGTTCGTTCCCGTGCATCGACTAATCCACTCCCCTACGTAATTTGTTTCGTTGCAGTTCGTTCAGCTCGCCCCTCCATAGCGACATGGCCCCCACGCCGCACCACCGCAGCAAACGATCTGCTCCGCAGGGCACGAACGTGTACCGATGCCGGGTCTGTCGGGGGGTTCATGCACTCCGGCAGTGTCAGCGCTTCCTGAACCTCCGAGGGGAAAAGCGGCTCCGGGCGGTGCTTATAAATAAGTACTGTCCCAATTGCTTGGCACACGAGCACTCATCCGACGCGTGCCGGACTCGCCATGGTTGCCGACAATGCGGGCAAAGGCACCATCCCCTGCTCCATATGGCTGACCAACCGCCGAGACAACGGGCCTCAGCCCGGCGTCGCAGCCAATCACCCTCCCCCGGGCGTGCTGCACCACCGCTACAACCCCGTTCCCGAGCATCGTCCGACCGCTCCGCTTCCCCAGAAGGCGCACCCGAGATCTCTCTCTCCTCCCTGCTCCATGCCAGGACGACGACTGTCATGCCAACAGCAGTTCTCCGGTTGGGCAATGGCTCGAAATCCTTCGAGACCCGCGTCCTCCTCGATGCGTGTTCGGCTGAGAGCCGCATCAATCTCTCCTTTGCCCGGTCCCTGGGGTTGGCTGTGATCAAGGTCGGGGTCGTCCAAGCCTGCACGGCCGTCCTCGAGTCGAGGTCCGACAAGACGTTCCCACGGAACGTTATCTTCCGGGTCGAAGAGGACCTGCTCATCCGCACTCCCATCCGGGAAGTGTCGGCGCCGGTCCGGGAGAAATTCGCCACCCTGATCCTGGCCGACCCCTATTTCTATCGGCCGGCGTCGATGTCCGTGGTGCTCGGGGCAGACCTCTATCCTGAGGTCATCCAACCAGGCTGTGTGGCCGGTCATAGCGGTACTCCCGCAGCCCAGAGCACCGTGTTCGGATGGGTCGTCTCCGGCTCCTGTGGGATCTAGGCGCTCCAGGACGCTGCCGTCCCCCATCATTTATATGTCCAGGGTGGCAATTGCAACATGTTGCAAGGGGGGGCGGTATGTTCACACCACCGGGTGAACAGCAGTGAGCGGCGAAGAGCAGTGAAGAGTGAGGAGGGTTTTTTGATCCTCGGCATCTACGGTCACACCAGGAGGAGTGACTTGATTTTTTCCATGGGCATCGCCATTTAATCTAATACGAGCATCTAACCCGAACACCCGTACTTCTCTTGTAATTTGCTTTTTCTCGATTGTAATTTTTTCCAACCCGCAGCCATCTCGTGTGTGTCGGGTCATATTGTCACTTAAACAAATAAATCGTAATTAATTTAAAACGAAGTTTTTCGCGCGTTTGAAATTATCTTACTTACGCACCAGACCCCTAAAGACATTGGCACCCCCCAACCACTTGCGGCTTATTTGGATCCTTCCGCACCTCCACAATTGGAAACAAAAAATTTAAAAAAAAGCAAGCATGAGCAATTGCTTTACAAGACTTGGTAACAAAATCAAAAACAAAAAAAAAATGTGAACATAACTAAATAATAAAAAAAAAAAAAAAATTAAATTAAATCTATAGCCTCTACAGCAGTTCCTAGAAGGCCTTCGTCGGACGCTACAAGGGTGAGTTTTTCTACTGAATTTTTTTGTTAACAAATTGTATATAAAGCGAAGTAGGAGAGATTAAGCAAGTGTATTCAATGCAAAGAGCGAAAACAATTGTCGTTGCTTACCTCCACTCCGTTTGTCCCACTATATATTTTATATACTTCTAATTTTGTTTCAAATAAAATCATGCGTAAAGAAAAGAAATAAGAATGAACTGAAAAAGTGAAAAGAATCAAAAAATAGGAAAGAGTGAATAGATATATGCATAGTTTGGAAAAGAATTGAACACTTGATTTTATACGCTGCATATGTGACGACGCATATGGCGTGACATTTTGCTTTTGCACAGTGGGTCAAAGTTTGAAAGAAATGTTCATAAAATTATGCCGAGTGTTTAGAATATTTTTTTTTGATTTTGGATTTATTAATCTTTGAATATGAATCGTTATGCGGTAAAGTTTCGAGCTATATTTTTTTTAGAAATTACAAATTAATATGTTGATCATTTATGAAATTGTAAATTTTCTTATATATTATAGAAAGATTTTGTGTTTTTTTTTATGAGTTAACTTTGTTCTCAGAGATACTACTGAATGAACTATTAGATTTTAAGAAATGAATGATTGTGGAAAATTTAATTTAAGTGCAAAATAATGATATTTATAATGAGGTAATTTTCCGATTTTTCTTTTTGGGCAATCTAATGTGAATGAGGACGTTTGCTTTGGGATTTTCCACTAGCGCTGAAAGGAAAATGATGGTAGGGTGGGTAGAGAGCGCGGTTGTAAAAACACCTATGCAGCCAACACTAGGACTATTTTCTTCTATTCTTTTCTCTCTATTCTATTTCGAGTTTCAGCACAGGGACTTTAAATAAAGTTGCTGAAAGTTGTGAGTGGGTGAAACACATTCATCAAAGAACCACCCCAGCCGATTGTCTTGCTAGCCGCATTAAGAGTCCCTCAGATGAATCGTGTTAACATCAAGATAGGCCTCACACAATAACGTATAGTTGCCGATTGCAATGGTTGGTGGCCTTTGTGGTTTCGTATTTATGGATATTTAGTTGCCCATCAACAGCATTGAGGCTTTGTACGTTACAGTAATTTTTGGCGCCCAACTGAGGGGCCTATTCTAAATAGAAAATTATCTCGTTAAGTTTTTTTTGAGGTAGATAATTTATTTGGTTGATTGACCCCGTTTCTTCTTTTAATTTCTTTGTGCATTCTAATCTTTTATTCTATACTATCAACAATTTAAAGTCGTGAAAGTTAAATATCATTGGAATTACCGTCTCCGGCAATGCCCAGAGATCTGGTCCGGATATTCAAATAGCTTACAAATTGTTTCAGATATTTTAAAGCTAACTGCCAACATGAACTCAAGTCTAACGAGAACAGTCAAAACAGCAGAAACAACTAACTTTTGGCAAGTGACTGAGAGCTAGACACTGGTTTGAAAAGTGTTGAGTAAACGAAGGCGTGGTGGTAGTCTAGACTCTGTATCTCTTTCTTTGCTATAGGATGCGTATCACCTGGAATTATGTCACAAACACATGGCTGAAACATCATCCAGGGATCATGCAACCGCTAGTATTATCGTAGATAGTATTAAGTCATTCCAGTTTTGTTATTTCTTATAGTATAGCCCATAGCAGCTGAATTGTGAGTGGTCAGGACATTGGTGAGAACATTAGAGGTTTAATGAGCCAACCCCAGATCATAATTGGCATAGCAATAGACTATATTACAAAAGGTAACAAATCCATTTTTTAAATTCATTTATGTAGGTGCAACTCAAAAAAGAAAGGAAGATGATTTTTTTTAGAGAATGGAACTATTGGATTTAGAGGCAAGAGACCCCAACCCAACCGCTTGAAAGAATGATACGACCAATTTATGAGTGTACCTATGTAAATTTCGATTTCCCGTTACTAAGCCAAAAAAAAAATAAATAAATAGTAGTAAATAAATAGTGATAAATTAAATTATTACTCCCGAATTCACTTAGAGTAAGTGAAAAGAAAAATTATTTATAAATTGATTTCAAAAAAAAAAAAGAAGGAAATTTAATAACATTTGGTTGATTTGAAAACGATATCAAATATTTAAAATGCCATTAACACATAGTGATAAAGATTGCGAGGAGGCACCACGATCATCCTCATCACAAGTGTGTAGCATTTGTTCACAATTTATCTCAGACTTACACGAGAGGGCAACAACCAAGTGTATGCACTCATTCCACAGAAATTGTTGACAAATCAAGAATGCCCGGTAGCAAGTCTTTATGCCACCTTAGAGATGTACAAGTTAGAACTGAGTTATCAACCAGTCAAAAACAAGGAGCAGTTGCTAAAGTTCATAATACACGAAAGCAGGCGCAAGCACACCTTTTATCTGGTCCAAAACAGTCAGCAATACATTATGACACTAGTCCGCAAACCAGAAGAGGTAGAAACTCTACGAACAGCGAAACGACAAGGAAGACCACCTAAGCGAAGAGTACAACGTGCTCAACCAGAGAATTTTGAGAGACATCAGGCAAAAGTCATCGCAGCAGCTAGTACATCGGCAGCAGCGAAAGACTACGAAAGATTGTTTGAAATAATAGAGAATCTTATAAATCAGAAGTTTGAGAGTTTGCAGACAAATGAAGCAGCAGACAGCATGCAAGAATTAAATATCTACATTAAGTTTCAGGAGCGAAAAGATTACACAGATTATTCAGAGTTGGGGTATAAAGTTCGACGAATCACAGAAAGGCCGTTCAAGAATTCTTGTACAGAGTGCGTGCATTAACTATGGATAGTTTAGATGGAGACTTTTCAGTAGTCTGTAAGAATCTACATATTCTCCTAACTGGAAAAGCTCGAGATTGGTATTGGAGATACCGTAAAGAAATTACTCAAGTAGAATGGACAGATTTTTGTGACAAACTCAAAAGACAATATCGTGATAATAAGGATGATGATTTAATTTTCGAAGAAATAAGAAGCAGGAAACAAAAGATTGGAGATTCATTTGATCATTTTTATGAAGGTGTAATATCCATTGTTAGTAGGCTTTCGCTTCCATTAGAAGAGGATAGACTAGTGCAGCAGTTACAGCTTAACCTCATACCGGAAGTGCGTGAAGCATTTTTATATATATCAGTTGTTTCGGTGTCACATCTACGACAGCTAGTTCAAAGAAGAGACACTAGTCAAGCGCGCGATCAAGAGTGCAAATTTTTCTAAACCTGTTTACAAGTCCGTAGCTGCAGTACTAGAGACCGCAGAACATTCAGAAGACGAGTTGTCGGTGAAAGAGGTAGATGCAGTTCAGCGAGTGCCGAATTCTTTAGTTTGTTGGAATTGTGACGTAGAAGGACATCGTTGGGACATGTACCTAGAAGAGCAGATTATCTTTTGTTACGGCTGCGGAACAAAAGGAGTATACAAGCCGCAGTGCATAAAATGTTCAAATCGGACGGAAAACTATCGGAAGGGGCCGCCGTATCTCAATAAGCGGACGGACCCTTAGTAACTGTTGCTCAAAAAAGATAAAATCCTAATTTCACCGAAAAAGAAAAGCAAGAAAAGATTTCAGATTTACAAAAAAATAGAAAGAATATTAAGTTACATCCAATAAAACCATATCACATACGCTTTAAGAATATACCCGCGAAAGAATATTTTCCGAAGGTAGTAATGTCGCATGCGTCAAGAGAGCACCAAAACGCTCAACCTTGCGTATGCGTAACTTTTGGAAAGCGTTACGGAATACCAAAAGAAGGTTAATTTGTTCAGTAATTAATGAAGCCGTAGATGGCCGATTTTATGCTTCAATTTCATTTTCACAATTTTTAGAATTAGGCGCAAATTAGAAACAGGGGCAAATATTAGTTGCATTGGAGCAGACCTGGCTTAGACTGGTCAAACAAAAATTAATTCTTCAGTAAAAACGGCTGATGGACAGTCACAAACAGTTATTGGATCCATAAAACTGAACGTAAAATATAGGGAACAGATGAAGGACATTAATTTCTTTATAATCCCTTCGATTAAGCGAAGGTAGTATTAGGAACGGATTTTTGGAAAGCTTTCAAATTGGCCCCGGGTGTAATTTCGTCGATTGAAACTTCAAATAGCATCGTGCCTAGATTACCAGATAAAGACGGTGAGGAAAAGTTTCCGCTGACAGCAGAAGAAGAAAAACGTTTAGGCGGAATCATAAGTTTATTTCCTGACTTTGAAAGGCAAGGCCTCGGAAGAACAAAGCTTCTGCAACATCATATAGAGATAGGCAACGCCACCCCAATTAAACAGCGATTTTATCCAGTTTCACCGGCGGTTGAAAAGGTTATGTTTCAGGAGATCGATAGAATGTTAGAGCTAGGAGTTATTGAGAAGTCAAATAGTGCTTTGAGTTCGCCCATGCGTTTGATGATTAAACCCGGAAAAGTTGTTTATGCTTAGATGCACGACGTATTAACGAGGTTACCAACAAAGACGCATACCCACTGCCCAGCATCAACGGAATTTTTGCAAGACTACTAAAAGCTAACATCATCTCGAAGATAGATTTGAAGGATGCTTTTGTCAAATAGGTTTGAGTGACGAATCAAAAGCAATCACAGCATTTACAGTGCCAGGTCGTCCATTGGATGAAATAATACCCCTCGAATTAAAATATTGTACTTTTGGATACTTAGACGATTTATGTGTAGTATCAGAAAGCTTTGAGGAACATCTATTTGTTTTAGCCAAGCTAGCTGAGCAATTTTAAATAGCGAAGGTGACATTAAATGTGGCAAAGAGCAAATTTTGTGTCACAAAAGTTGCATTTTAGGATATATAGTTGGCAATGGAGGAATTTCAACTGACTCATCAAAAACAGACGCGATTCAGTCATGGCCAATTCCGAAAACAGTTAAACAAGTAAGAGCGTTTATGGGAGTAGTCGGATGGTATAGACGATTTATACCTAACTTTTCAGATATTAGTTTTCCAATCACCAAGCTTCTGTCGTCGAAAGAGAAATTTGTCTGGAACAAGCAAGCTCAGAAATCCTTTGAAAAGCTTAAATCTGCATTAACTTCAGCTCCAGTGTTGCAGAACACGAACTTCGAACGGAAGTTCTATGTGCATTGCGATGCGAGTGATGTCGGCATAGGCGCTACGTTAGTTCAAATGTCAGACGAAGGAGAAGAAAAACCAATTGTATTTATATCCAAGAAACTGAGTTCAGCTCAACGAAACTACAGTGTAACTGAGCGGGAATGTTTAGCAGCACTAGAAGCAATCGATAGGTTTAGTTGCTATATTGAGATGCAGGAATTTGAATCGATTACTGATCATACGAGCCTTTTATGGCTAATGAAGCAACCTAATTTGAAGGGACGGTTGGCTAGATGGGCCATGAAATTGCAAAGTTACAAGTTACGATAAGCCATAGAAGAGGTCGGGACAATGTCGTACCTGATGCACTTTCGAGAATGTTTTCAGATGAGATAGGCGCACTAGAAGAAGTTTATCCTGGTGTTGATTTAAATTCCAACTGTTTTAGTGATAGTGAATATTAGAATTTGAAAAAAAAGTTTTTAGATAGTCTGGGAGAGTATCCAGATATACGAGTAGAAGATGGTTTTGTCTATATACGAACTGAACATGATAGTGGAAATTTAGAAAATCAAGAATCGAGGAAACTTTGGATTCCATATGGTTTGACGACTGAAGTCATATCCAGTGCTCATAATAGTGTTATATCAGCAAATGGAGGAAAGGCTAAGACCCTAGAATTAATAGGGAGATTTTTTTATTGGCCAGGCATGGTGTCACAATTACATTTACACGAATTACATTTTAACACCGCCGTTGGGAAAGCCAGCAGTTTCAATGCGTCCTTTTCAAAGGTTATACATAGACCTGCTCGGTCCATATCCACGCAGTAAGCGAGGCCATATTGGGTTGGTAATAGTTTTGGATCACTTTTCCAAATTTCATTGGCTGTGTACGTTGAAGAAATTGACATCTCGTTTAATTCAGGAGTTTCTTCAGGATCACATTTTCTTTATGTTTGGTATTCCTGAAATCCTAGTGAGCGATAACGGAGCACAATTCAAAGCGGTCGAATTTAACGCGTGGCTAACGAAGCTTGGTATTAATACATATTTACAGCGTTGTATTCACCTCAAGCCAACGCCTCAGAACGGGTAAATCGACCTGTTTATGCCCAACCGGGCAACACAAGGGTTAAAGGAGGCGGAAGCTTTCACCTCGCGCCGCTCTCCCGATGGTGCCCATCGCTCTCCCCACGAAAGAACTCCCCACACTTCGCTCCAAGCGGGGCTTGGTGCCCTGCTCTTAATTAAGCTAGTTTTAGTGTCAAACTTACAAGTGAATAAAAAAGAACATTGAAGTGAGATTGCTGCAGTGCCCAATTTCTTGAAGGAAGACATTTTAAGGAAAAAATTCATTTAGCTGCCTACTTAGGAAATTCAACCCCCCTACGAATACATTTGGTCCTTCGAGCCGGATACTAAGATCCTCTCGAACCACTAGCATCGGTGGAATTTCATCCATATTTCAAGCTAAGTAATTTTTTTGCAAATTATAGGTATATGAGTACATGTACATGCCTCCAGCATCCGTACCCATACTCACATACATATAATTGTTGCCATTGATTCTCCTAATCCAAGTAAAAATTACTTTCGCGCAAATTTTTCCTCCTCAAAGGAGAGAAAATTTTGGTCCCCAAATTTTCATACATATATATGTGTCCAGTACATAAGGCGCCATATTGGTTCGCCCACTTCAAGTTTTTCCTCGCACTTTGGCATATATAGGCCAAGTATATAAGGCGCCATATTTTATTTGCCTATTTCCAATATATATTTTTTCGCAATTTCAAAAAAATATTAACACATATGTATGTATGCAGTGAATCAAACCTACGAAAAAAGTGATCTCCTACATATAAGATATATATGTATATGCAAGCAGAGTGTGTGAATGTGACAAAAATTACAAACATATCCAGTGCTACATTAAATCCAAAAATAAAGGTTTTGTGCAAATACAGTCCACTCCTGGGAAAAGTGTGCGCGCAGTGAAAGGTGGTTTTCAACGAAGAGAAGAAAATTTTCAATACAAATAATAAAGATTTTTAAAAAAAAAAAACGAAAGTGAACCACCCTCTCACATATAAAAGCCACACTTAGACATTTCTGGTGACCAGACACCCTATAAAGTTGGGGGCATATCGGTTAGACACAGCAAAAGAAATCATATTAAAAAAAAAAAAAAAAAAAAACATTAATTTATATAAAGAAATCCGATCCATTCACACCTCTGCATATCGCCATTCCATATTTTCATATTTAAAAAAAAGAAAAAAGAGAAAAAGAAATTTTTAAATACATATATATATACTCCAACATTTTACATATCCATACACATACATATATATACATATTTTTCCATACATAAAATTTTACATATATATATACATATCCATACACATACATATATATACATATTTTTCCATACATAAAATTTTACATATATATATTCATATCCATATACATATACATTCCACAAAATTTCTAATTTTTCGCACACAAATATATTTTTCCACCACCGCGAACAAATCCCGCTATCCCTTGCAGCCTATATACATACATACATACGAGCATACATAAGTACCGCTTAACTGCAGTATACCAGCACAGCTGCAAGCTCATGTGCCAAAGACCGGCACAAAGCAAACGACCAAAAGTAGCTGTGCTGTATACCCTAGGTTGGCAGGCACTTTGTGGGGTATATAGGTTGAAGGGTCACGTTGAGGAAAAAAATCGAATAATATTTAATTGGTAAAAATTTGTGTTCCGCGTTTTTGTTTATTCTATTCCCACGCGTTCCAAGTCGTATTTTTTGGAGTTATATTTCAATTCCAAAATATTCCCACGTGTTCCAAGTCGTATTTTTGGAGTTCTATTTCAATTCCAAAGTATTCCCACGTATTCCAAGTCGTATTTTTGGAGTTACATTTCAAGTCCAAAATATTCCCACGTGTTCCAAGTCGTATTTTTTGGAGTTATATTTCAATTCCAAAGTATTCCCACGTGTTCCAAGTCGTATCTTTGGAGTTAGATTCCAATTCCAAAGTGTTTCCAAGCGTTTCAAGTCGTATCTTTGGTTCTATTGCAATTCCAAAGTATTCCCACACGTTCCAAGTCGCATCTTTGGAGTTATATTGCAATTCCAAAGTATTCCCACACGTTCCAAGTCGTATCTTTGGAGTTAGATTCCAATTACAAAGTGTTTCCAAGCGTTTCAAGTCTTATCTTTGGTTCGATTTCAATTCCAAAGTGTTTCCACCCGCTCCAAGTCGCATCTTTGTAGTTATATTTGAATTCCAAGGTGTTCCAAGCCGTTCCTAGGGTTTTTTGGCAGTGTTCCAAGTCATTCCAAACGTACCAGCTCGTTTTCTGGTTTTTTTTTTTCAATCTATTTCAAGGCGTTTCAAAGCCGTTCTTCAAGTGGTTTGGTAGTGTTCCAGTTTTTCCCAAACGTTCCAGTTCGTCTTTTTGGCTAATTTTCAAGCCGTGCCAAGCCAGCTCACCACTTTATAACCGCCACTCTCTGGGTTATGAGCACGAGCCCGTCAAAAGACGAGAAAGCAGCTGAGAACACTGCAGCCCCGAGCAAATCCTCAATTGCTGCTCCAGGTCAGCGCCAGAGGAGTACCAGCCCTACTACTCCTCCTTCCCGAGCATTTCAGACCCTCTCTAGTCCACTAACTCTCAAGTCCGCACCATCGAGCACGACCTTTCAGCAAGCCACGTCAGAGCCACGACGAGCAAGCCAAAAAGAGGTCAAATCATTGGTACCACTTCCACAGATTTTGGTAACCGCCCCAAGAGTCACTCGGTCCGAGACCAAAAGGGTTTTAGCTGCTTCCACCATGGCTTTGAAGAAGTTTGGTTCCATTTGCGATAAACTAAGTCAGTTTGAAGTCGACAACCACGTCACGTCACTGTCCGAGGTCAGCGTATTTACGCTCCAAGTCCGTCGTGATCGAGTTCAAGCGTTGTGGGAGAAGGTCGAGCAGGAATATGAGAAATGCGAGGCACTCATAGATGGTAAAGACGATAACTCTGAAGATTTAGCCATCCAAGCTAAATATGACAAATGCTATCAAGTTTACGAGCGATGCACGGCTCGATTAAACGAGCTTATCCATGAAAGGTCTGCTCCGACTCCTCCGAACCGTCATGCGCCTACCTCTGCACCAGCAGAACGAGGCTGTCGATTGCCACCCATTGACACAGAAGTCTTTACGGGAGATTATTTAAAATGGCCCACGTTCCGTGACTTGTTTACAGCCATCTACATAAGCGATTCGCGAATTTCCCCTGTTGAAAAGCTGTACCATCTCCTAGCGAAAACGAGGGGTGAAGCCAACCTCATTGTAGCAAAATTCCCGCTTACAAATGATGGTTTTGAAACGGCATGGAATGCACTTAAACAGCGTTTCGAAAATAAGCGACTTATCGTGAACAGCCAATTCCGAGCACTTCTTGACCTGCCTCAAATTTCCCATGAGTCCGGAAAAGCATTACAGGATCATCAGAATGCTCTGCAGGCATCCATTCGCGCTTTTGAGCACTGTGGCCTGCCAGTAACCACTTGGGGAGGCATGTTCGTATTTTTCTGTTCCATCAAATTGCCAAAGAATACCCTTTCATTATGGGAGCAATCTCTGGGAGACAAGACTGCCATTCCAGAGTGGCAAATGATGGACGATTTCCTCACTGAGCGGTTCCGTACGCTCGAAGCGGTGGAAAATACAACTGCAATGGCTATTTCGGTTCCCACATCGAAACCTCCACGAAATCCGATTCCAGCCACCCGAAAGGCTAATACATTTGAAGCCAAGGTGACCACCAAACCAAAATCCTGTGATCTCTGTATGAAGGAGAATCACCCGGTGCGTCGATGTCCCCGCTTCCTTCAGATGACGGTGCCAGAGAGGGTGGCATACATAAAGAAAAAGTCCCTTTGTCTGAACTGTTTCGCAAGAGGACATCAAGTAAAAGATTGTCCGAGTCAGCACAATTGCTTCACGTGCAAGGGGCGTCACAATACGCTCTTGCACAAGGACGCCCGACCGGAGAATAATCCAACGTCGGTCCCAGCTCAGCCCAGTTCGCACAATATTGTCCGGACTTACTTTACCTCTGAGGCAAGGTCCTCACGAGATAAGTTGCTAGGTACAGCGATCGTGGACTTTTGGCACAAGGGCACTACTTATGCTTCACGGGCGCTATTAGACCCGGCTTCTGAAGCCAATTTCATATCCGAAAGAATGTTCCGACTCATGAAGTTACCATTCCAAACTGTCAGGGCCGAAGTGACAGGCATTAACGGAAAGGTCAATAGAACCTTGAAGGTCTGTCACATAAGCATTCGGTCATCGCATGGACCTCCAGTCCAGATCGAGATAGAAGCGTTTGTCTTGTCCCAAGTTGCTGATGATTTGCCGTCATGTACGATAGCCCAAGCCACACTGGAAGGAATGCCCAATATTCCTCTAGCCGACCCCTCCTTCAGATTAAAGGCAAAGATCGATCTACTCCTTGGCATTGATGTAATACCAGCGGTGACTCTTTCCGGCATCCAGACCGAAGTGTGCGGATCTTTAATGGCTCAAGAGACGAGATTCGGTTGGGTCATTTCAGGCCCGTTGCAAGGGGTCCCCGTCAGTTCATGTGCCGCGTTCACCACGAGGGTCGCAGTTAGCAGAGAGGAGGGACTTGAAACTCTTCTCACAAGGTTTTGGGAGGTGGAGGATCTACCGGGCAAACCGGTAGAAGATTCTGACTCTGTTTGCGAGGTCAATTTCCAGAAGACCACAAGAAGAGATGTTGCGGGGAGATATACGGTCTCACTTCCGTTTCGAGATCCAACCAACATCAACCTTGGTCATTCCAGACCAGGGGCATTGGCTCAGTTCCTAAAAAACGAAAGCCGACTCCTTAAAAATATTCCGGCAAAAACTGAGTATGACGCCGTCATCCAAGAATATTTGGACTTGGGCCACATGCGTCAGGTTCCATTTGACGGCACTAATAACAATTTTTATTTGCCACACCATGCGGTTTTCAAGCCCGACAGCACCACAACAAAGGTACGGGTAGTTTTTAACGCCTCTAGCAAGTCCACCAACGGAGTAAGTCTCAACGACATACTTTACCCTGGTCCGGTACTTCAGTCCGATCTCACTACTCAGATTCTCAAGTGGCGTTTTTTCCGAGTAGTTTTCAATGCCGACATCACAAAAATGTACCGCCAAATTATGGTCGATCCAATCCACACGCCATTTCAGAGGATCCTGTTCCGAAATAAAGAGGGGCAACTTGGTGATTACGAGCTGAATACCGTCACGTTTGGCATTAACTGTGCTCCGTTCTTAGCCATCCGAGTACTTCAGCAACTCGCAAGTGATGTACAATCCAAATTTCCTTTGGCTAGCGATATTATCAAGTCCTATATGTATGTCGATGATGTCCTGGCAGGGGCTCATAATGAAACAACGGCAATCGCAATGGTCAATGAACTTCAAGACGCTCTTGGTTCAGCTGGCTTTCCCTTGCGCAAGTGGACATCGAATGTGAAGAGCGTGCTCAGTTGTATTCCAAAGAGTCATTTACTGAATGCTGATTTCCTCGACATCGAAGAGGCCAGCACAGCGAAAACACTGGGAATCCGATGGAAAGCGACTACGGATGAGTTTTATTTTGTCATCTCACCCCAAGATGTCAAGTCAGCTTATACTAAGCGAGAAGTCCTCGGGCAGATCGCCAAGCTATTCGATCCCGCTGGCTGGCTGGCTCCCTTTGTGATTCAAGCCAAGGTGTTTATGCAAGAGCTCTGGTTACAAGAGCTAGGGTGGGATGATCAATTGCCCAGTGAACTCCATCACAGGTGGCAGGATTTTACAAAGAGCTACTCCTTCCTTGACCAGATCCGAATTCCACGATGGGTTCTTCATGACCCAAATTCCGACATCCAATTCCATTGTTTTTGCGATGCGTCACAGCGGGCTTATGGTGCCGCAATTTACGTGCGCGTTAGCAATGACCAAGGCATATCATGCTGCCTTCTTGCAGCGAAATCTAGAGTCGCCCCGGTTAAAACGGTTTCATTGCCCCGCCTTGAATTATGCGGAGCTACACTTTTAGCGGAACTGGCAGCTGCAGTTCTTCCGCAACTTCCAGTTGATAATGCGGAGGCTTTTTATTGGTCAGATTCCACCGTCGTACTGTCGTGGTTAAACAAGCCACCCTGCACATGGACAACGTTTGTCGCAAATCGGGTAGCAAAGATTGTGACGGCAACAAATGACGCCCCATGGAATCACGTTCGTTCAGAGGACAACCCAGCAGATCTCCCTAGCCGCGGCCTGAGTGCGCAGGAATTGGTACACAAGGATTTGTGGTGGCACGGCCCACCATGGCTACGGGAACCACAAGAGTCCTGGCAGCGAGCGACACCACTCCCACTAGACACTGCCTTGGAGAAGCGGGTAGTGAAGGTCCACGTCGCGATCGCTAAGCCAGCCAACGAGATATTATCTCGTTTTTCCAATCTGGCACGTGCCTTACGAGTGATAGCATATGTGATCCGTTTCGGCAGAAGGTGTCGTAAACTGCCAAACGATTACTCCGGGGAGGTGACCTCTAGCGAGATCAATCAAGTACTCCAGGCGTTGATCCGAGTCACTCAGCGTGATTACTTTCCGACGGAACATCGGTGTCTACAGCAGAAGAAATCTCTGCCCACGTCTAGCACCATTCTCAATTTGAATCCTTTCATTGACGCATCAGGTGTGATCCGAGCATGTGGGCGCGTGCAACAAGCAGCGGCCCTTAGTTACGATGAGCGTAACCCCATTCTGTTGCCAGTAGTAAGTCCGTTGTCCCGGCTGTTGGTGCTTTTCACGCATCAGATCTCTCTCCATGGGGGCAGCCAACTGGTAGTCCGTCTCATCCGACAGAGATACTGGATTCCAAGACTGCGGAATCTAGTAAAATCGGTGGTCAATTCATGCAAAGTCTGTGTGATTTATAAAAGAAGGCTGCAATCACAGCTAATGGGCACCCTTCCGGCCCAGCGAACTACTTTCGCACGTCCTTTCACGACCACCGGTATAGATTTTGCAGGTCCTTTCGACATCAAGAGTTTCACCGGCCGCGCTTGCCGCATATCAAAGGGATATGTGTGTGTCTTTGTTTGCTTTTCCACCAAAGCCATTCACCTTGAGGCAACTTCGGATTTGAGTACCGAAGCATTTCTGGCAGCATTCGCTCGCTTTGTATCGAGGCGAGGGTGTCCCCAGCAAGTGCAGTCCGACAACGGGAAAAACTTCGTAGGTGCATCCAGAGTGCTTGAAAAAGATTTCCTAAATTCTACCCAGCAGAAAATATTATCCCACTACAGCCATCAGAATCTGTCCTGGCATTTCATCCCTCCCGGGGCACCACACATGGGAGGGTTGTGGGAGGCTGGAGTTAAGAGTTTTAAAACTCTGTTCTACAAGGCCACTTCCAACCAAAGGTATACTTTTGAAGAGTTCTCTACGCTGCTGGCTAAGGTAGAGGCGTGTTTGAACTCGCGGCCGATTTCTCCTATGTCTGAAGACCCCACCGACTCTTTAGCTTTGACCCCAGGCCATTTCCTAGTTGGCGGTCCATTGCTATCCGTGACGGAACCTGAAATCAAGGATCAGGTACCGTCTATCATTAACCGGTGGCAGCGTCTGAAGGCCGTGAGTCAGCATTTCTGCACCCGATGGAAAGACGAGTATCTGAAGGAGCTACATAAGCGCAATAAGTGGCGATTCCCTTCTAAAAATCTTGAAGTGGGCGATCTGGTGGTACTCAAAGACGACAATCTTCCATTTAATGAATGGCGTCTCGGGCGAATCCACCAGACACACCCTGGCAGTGACGGCAATGTCCGCGTCGTCGAACTGCTTACCGCTCGCGGTATTGTGAAGCGTCCCGTCGCAAAGTTGATCTTTCTTCCTCCAGAAGAAAGAATTCAAACCCATTACGTAAAACTACAGTAGCGTCCAGCACTTGGTCCTTCCTCCCAAGGAAGAAGGGCCGAGCTGCCAGTAGTAATATGTGTTTTATCGTCCTACATTAATCCGCTTTCTTCATTATTTGTCCCGGCAGCTTCCTGATATTCGTCAACCTAGATCCCGTTTCCATGGCTCCGAGACCGCGTTCAGTACAGGCATCGAAAGAGGAGCGCAGATGTTCGCGAGGAACTGAGTCCTTCCGTTGCCGAGTCTGTCGCGGAATCCATCCTCTGAAGCGATGCCGTCGCTTCCTGCGGCTGAACGTGGAGAAGAGGATGAGGGCAGTGCTGGCGAATAAGTACTGCGCCAATTGCCTGGCCCACCAACATTCCGGAGGAAGCTGCTTAAGCGGTGATAAGTGCCGAATCTGTGAGGAGGATCACCACACGCTGCTTCACTTCCATGAACAGCCACGTCGACGCACTCCAAGCTCCGTCGTACGCCGAGTCACCCCCGAGTCCTCCAGACGAAGGGTCGCGCCAACGCCAGCCTCCGATCCGAAACTGACCTTGACCACACTGCTGCAGCACCGCAATCCGCATCTGATGCCCACGGCGATGGTGCGCATTGAGACGGAGGGAAAAACCTTCGACGTGAAGGCCCTGGTGGACCCTTGTTCTGCGGTATCGTCGATGGCGACGTCATTGGCCACGGCCTTCAAGTTGACAGCCGTCAATATAGGGGCAGAGAAAGCGGTGGCAGCAGTGATCCGGTCCCCAATCAGTGAAGGATGGCGATTGGAGGCGATCCTGAAGGTGGTCGATGGCTTGTGCTGCCGCACTCCAAGCGCTCCGGTGGACCCACAGATCGCCAAAAAGTTTGAGGGCATCGTCCTGGCGGATGAGACGTTCTACCGACCGTCGTCAGTGTCTCTGGTCCTGGGCGCGGATGTGATCACGGAGGTCATGCTAGAAGGGAGTCTACCTGGGGTTGGCGGGCGGCCGATTGCGATGCGCACAGTTTTTGGCTGGACCCTGTCCGGAGCGTGCCATTAAACTGCCTGGGTCTTGCACTCCTGCAAGGGGGGGAGCATGTTTATGCCCAACCGGGCAACACAAGGGTTAAAGGAGGCGGAAGCTTTCACCTCGCGCCGCTCTCCCGATGGTGCCCATCGCTCTCCCCACGAAAGAACTCCCCACACTTCGCTCCAAGCGGGGCTTGGTGCCCTGCTCTTAATTAAGCTAGTTTTAGTGTCAAACTTACAAGTGAATAAAAAAGAACATTGAAGTGAGATTGCTGCAGTGCCCAATTTCTTGAAGGAAGACATTTTAAGGAAAAAATTCATTTAGCTGCCTACTTAGGAAATTCAACCCCCTACGAATACACGACCAATCATAGCAGCGATTAGAGCTTATCTTAACAATGATCATTGAGAGTGGGATGAACATATTCCAGCAATTAGTTGTGGTCTCATTATAGTCTAGTAAGTAAGTTCAATTTATTAGATGAATCACTTAATCCCCTTAGTAAAGACGATCAATTGCAGTTGCTGAGAAAAGGAATAAAACAGCAAATTGCATCAGCAGCAGATAAAAACGCCAAGCAGTATAACTTGCGCACTAGGCAAATTCATTTTAGGATAGGCCAAGAAGTATTCAAAAGAAACTTCAGCCAGAGTAATTTTCAGAAAAATATGAATGCGTAATTCAATCCGCAATGGGTGAAATCTAGAGTCAGGAATGTTTAGGGAATTGTTTTAGAAGACCTTCAAGGGAAATTGCAAGGAACATATCAAGGCAAGGACATTAAACAATGAGGGTTTTCAGACTAATTCCCCAAGAGAACTCTAGAATTTGTCTGTGGTTAAAGGAAAAAAAAAAGAAAAGAAACAAAGGAAGGCCGAATTTAAATGACCCGCGAATGCACTGCTTGATTGCAGAAAGAAAGTTCACCACAGTGGTACATTTCTTTTCCCCATTATGCCAATAGCGGATAATGTCACTTTGATAATTGACTTCGGGTCTAAACGAAGATAAAAGCTAGGCCTAGAGCGTAGGCGACCTATCTTGATAAACTCTTTTCAAATTGGCAACCAAGCGAAACTGTCCTTTGCAGGAAGTGGAAAATTAATAAAATTAATAGTTCATTTTTTGGTTAAAATAACACAAGTAAATTTTAAATCCGAATAAATACAAGCCATCCTTCATGGACTTGAATCGGTGATAAAATGAAACCAATTATGTTGGTGTTCTCTTTTTTAAGAAATACTTCTTGAGTAAGTGCTAAGTTTTCTTTGATTGACTAAAATTTGGTAATTTTGCAAATAAAATTTTTGCACGCAGATTTGCTAAGTCTCGGTATGTTCGTTCATAATGCCAAAATAAGGAAATTAAAATGTATTGCTTTTATATAAGCAGAAGGTAATTTTACAGTTCTAGAAAAAAAAGCATTAACGACATTCATATTTATCCCATATATGTATATGATTTTTTTTGTTACACAAATATAAAGCCCAAATTTTGGTATCGGTAAATTTTTTTTGTTTAAATCTAGGTAATATTATATAATCGAAGGTTAGAACAAGTGCATGAGAGGTTATTGTAAAAGTAATAATTGGTAATAAGAACGAGAAAACAGAGGGAGTGAAGCAAGTGAAAAAAAAACCAGAGGGCCGGGGCTAGCTTTGACCTCGTCAAAGTTTGTATACCCTTGCAAGTTTTTTGTCTAAATGGTCTAATGTTTGCGAAAAAACGGCTTAGGAAATAACGCAGATATTGATTGAAGTCAGTGTTCACTACCGATTGTTCCTATGGGAGCTATATGATATAGTCACCCGATCTTAATCGAATTTGGAACAGTCATTAATTGTTATGCTAATCTGAGAAATATAAATTTTTATGACAATTCCTTTAAAAGTAACGAAGTTATTGACCAAAGTCACTGTTTTCGACCGATCGTTCCTATGGGAGTTATATGATTTAGTCACCCGATATTGATCAAATTTGGTACAGTCGTTTGTTAGTGTAATAAATTCATAAATATTTAATTTCAATAGCTCAGAAAATAACGGAGTTATTAAGAAAAGTCACTGTTCGTGACTTTGACGTTTGTATGGGAACTATATGATATAGTGATCCGATCCGGCTGAATCCGAGATATACAAACTGTGCAGTATATACAAACCTACATGCAAAATTTCAGCTCTTGAGCTCTTACGGTCTAGGAGGAGGTCGTGTCGATCCAGACGGACGGACGGACGGACGGACGGACGGACGGACGGACGGACGGACATGGCTATTTAAGCTCGCCTCGTCGTGCTGATCAAGAATATATATATATTTTATGTGGTCGGAGATGCTTCCTTCTATGCGTTGCACACTTCTGACTAAAATTAATATACCCTTTTTGCAAGGGTATAAAAAGGCAAACAAATTTACAAAGAAGAAAATGCAAAGCAAAATTTTGAACCACATTGTCCAAAAACAATTTTTTTTTGTCAAGTCGCGAGGTAACAAACACTGAAAATGAGAAAAAAAAATGAAGACATAAATAAATGAACAAAATTTAAGCAGAATAAAAGGAAAAGAATGAAATCTAATGAAAAATTGAAAGGTAAATAAAAATCTATAACAAAAAAAATGAAGAAAGTGAAAACATAGAAGAAAAGAAACAAAAAATGTAAAAAAAAGCAAGCATGAGCAATTGCTTTACAAGACTTGGTAACAAAATCAAAAACAAAAAAAAATGTGAACATAACTAAATAATAAAAAAAAAAAAATTAAATCTATAGCCTCTACAGCAATTCCTAGAAGGCCTTCGTCGGGCGCTACAAGGGTGAGTTTTTCTACTAAATTTTTTTGTTACCAAATTGTATATAAAGCGAAGACGGAGAGATTAAGCAAGTGTATTCAATGCAAAGACAAGAGCGAAAACAATTGTCGTTGCTTACCTCCACTCCGTTTGTCCCACTATATATTTTATATACTTCTAATTTTGTTTCAAATAAAATCATGCGTAAAGAAAAGAAATAAGAATGAACTGAAAAAGTGAAATATGTTGATCATTGTGAATATGTTGATCATTTATGAAATTGTAAATTTTCTTATATATTATAGAATGGTTTTGGTTTTTTTTTTATGAGTTAACTTTGTTCTCAGAGATACTACTGAATGAATTATTAGATTTTAAGAAATGAATGATTGTGGAAAATTTAATTTAAGCGAATAATAAATAATGATTATAATGAGGTAATTTTCCGATTTTTCTTTTTTGGCAATCTAATGTGAATGAGGACGTTTGCTTTGGGATTTTCCACTAGCGCTGAAAGTAAAATCATGGTAGGGTCAAGATAGGCCTCACACAATAACGTGTAGTTGCCGATTGCAATGGTTGGTAAGCCTTTGTGGTTTCGTATTTATGGATATTTAGTTGCCCATCAACAGCATAGAGGCTTTGTACGTTACACTATGTATGTATGTATGGTTGTACAAATTATAAGGCATAAATAATTTATGCCGATGAGCTAATGCAGTGCCCGTGCAGTGCGCTTTACACTTTAAGTAAAGGTAAGTGGTACTTTACCAAATTCTCGATTATTAAACACTTTTACAAGTTTACTTAGAAAACAGCTGTTTTTAAATGCATGTATATATTTATGTGTATATACATATGTACATATGTGTATATACCAATTGGTCTTTGGGAAATCAGAATTTCGAATCATGTGGATATTTATAAAATGTATTTCATAAACACAAAAATGATGAAGTATACAAAAGTGTGTAGGTCGCTATGGAAGAGCGGGAAACCTCACACTTTTTTAAGTTTGTAATGGGATATAATGTGAATGAGATTTTTAATAAGAAATGTTGTACTTATCAGGAGTTCCGCCGATGCAAGCTGGAAGAGCGTAAGGATATCCGGCTCGAAGGACCAATGTTCGTGGAGGGGCGGAAGGATCCAAATAAAAATACAAATAATTGGCAGGTGCCAATTTCTTCTGGTCGGTGAGCTGGTAAATAATTAAAAACGCGCGGGAACTTCGTTTAAAACTATGATTTTTATTTACTGTACAATCTCACACACGAAAAGGTTCGGTTAAAGTTAAACTGAATGTTAATAGCAATTGGAAAAAAAGTGCGGGTATTCGGGGGAAAATCTCGTACTGGATTGAATATGGCGATTTACCGGAGAACCCTTCGTCACTCTCAGTATGACCGATTTCGGTTTTGGGAAAAAACCCTACCCCTCACTCTCTGCTGTTCACCCGGTGGCGTGAACATCAATTATCAATTTTTACATCAATCGCAACAACAACAACTTCTCTTGGACCACATACCTCCACGCAGCGATCGATAATTGTATATCTCAATACACACTTCATTCATACTGTCTATTTCAACAGCTTAAGTACCGTCTGTTTCAATGGTTTCCATACTGTCTATTTCAACAGCTTCCATACCGTCTCTTTCAACGGTTTCCACCTGGCAATCTTAGCTATTTGATTTCTGTAGCAATTCAATGGGTTATCGGCAGTTTCTATAGTGTATGTAAGGGATATCTCGCTGTGAACAGTGGCTATGTCTGATTGCGCTCCGTCTTGGAGAGCGTTAAGCTCTTTCCTAGATAAGGCATCTGCGACAAAATTTTCCTGGCTTATAGTGCAACTGGGCGTTATATTGTTCGATAAACGCCTTCCACCTCTTTATTTTCGCATTCGTGTTTTAGCCCACACAATCGCTAACAAATCTCTTTCGTTGGTAGCATAATGAGTTTCGCACATTTTTAGTATTCGGGAGATCATGGTGATTGGTCTCCCACCTTGAGACAACACTGCTTCAATGCCACTCGCAGACGCGTCCGTAGTCAAGTCAAAAGGTTTTTGAAGTCTGGGTACATAAGCATAACGTCTTCCGATGCTAGTATGTTTCTCAAATAGTTAAAAGCGTTGCGCTGAGATTCGTCGAGCTCGACTGCTACTTTTCTAGACATGTGTTTGCTTACAGTGCCATTTTCGACTTTTAGTATATTGGTCAAAGGTCTTGCTATGGATGCAAAATCTTTGATAAACACCCTATAGTAGCTGGCTAGGCCTAGAAAAGATCTCAGAGAATACAAATTTTTTGGCTTAGGGTACGCTTGAATCGCTTTGACCTTTTCTGGGTCTGTCTTTGCTCCCTCGATAGTAACAATAAAGCCTAAGTACTCGACACTTTCTTTTAAAAACCTTGTCTTTTCTTTAGAGATCCTCATAGCATCACAAAGTTGCTGAAGTACTATGTCAATATGGCGGACGTGATCCGCGGCATTTTCAGAGAAGATGATTACGTCATCAACATAGACGTAACATATCTTGCCAATTTGCTCTCGCAAGACATTGTCGATTGCTCTTTGAAAAATGCTTCCCGCATTTTTTAAACCAAAAGGCAGTCGACAGAACTCGTACTTTCCGCCATTTACTGAGAAGGACGTCTTTTCGCGATCGTCCTCAGCCAGGTAAATCTGGTGGTACCCGGATTTAAGATCCAATGTTGTGAAAAACTTAGTGTTGAGGAACCAATTGTCTTTTAACTTACATTGCTATACGCAGCAAGGCAAAGACTCATGAATGATCTTGCACATCTCACAATGCTTTTGTTTTTGTATTTTCTCTTAAGTTTCTAGAATATACTGGCGCCAGTCTGGTATGCTCTGTCTCTGTCACTCTTTATAAACCTATATGACCTGCGTAGTTGCGTAAGAATTGAAAATGTAGTAATAAGCAAGCAAACGAACGATCAAGACGTGTTCTAGCAGTGGCAGACACAGTTCAACAAAATTGAAGTAAAAATAAAGTTAAGTTCTTATGAGATATTAAACACAGTGGTTTATTGTTCATCATAATTTGGTCCTTCGAGCCGGATCGTTGGGCATTGTTTGTTTGTTACTCATTGCTTAATAATTTGTTGCAACGTGGTTGCAATTAATTGTTAACCTCAAAGTTAGTAGTCGATAGTTCTGGCCTACTATCGAATAGACAATCGCGTGCTTATTGGAAAAAGCGCGGACAAACGGTGGCGCCACTCGCCTATCGGTATCTGTTATCGATATAATCGACGAGATCGTGAGGGAACACATCTCTGGGAAAAACGCGCGTCTTGAAATTTTTGGTCCACACAAGCAGTGGAAATTTCTTGACATCTCATCATGGAGGAAATGAAAATATTCATAAAGGCCAGGGGGAGATTGAAGACAACCATTACCCGCATATATGGATATGCAGAGAATCCTGCACAGGATGCCGACGTCTTCGCAATTGACACCAAATTGGAAACTTTGTCCAATGCGTGGAACGAGTTCGTGAAGTCTGGCGACGAATTGGCCAAATACGACAAACTAGAGGGTTATGTGGACCCTACCGAAGACTTCGGGATATACGAGGAGAAATATGAAATAGCAAATGCCCGCCTTAAGGCTTTACGAGCTGCCTTGGCTCCGTCTGGCAAGTTGGAAGAAATCGGCGCGGCTGGTAACGAGGGTTCGCTCTTCCAAGGAATTCTGCAACAAATGCAGAATCAACAGCAACAACTTCAGCTCCAGATGCAGGGTCAAATGGAACACCAGCAGCGTCAAATGGAACTCCAGATGCAGAGTCAAATGGAACACCAGCAACGGCAAATGGAGCAGCAGCAACTATTGATTGAGAGATTGCTCTCGCCACAGCAATCTCCGTCTTCGTCAGGCTCACAGTCGGTTGCAACAGCGGCACCAAGAGATTGTGAGTTACCGAAAATCAACATCAAACCCTTCGGTGGAGATTATAAGGAATGGCATGCCTTTAAAGACCTGTTTGAGAGTACCATTCACGGAAAGACAACTTTGACGAATATCCAAAAGTTTCATCACTTGAAGTCATGCGTCATAGGAGAAGCAGCGATACTCATCCAACATTTGCCCGTGGTGGCATCAAATTACGACGTTGCATGGAAATCATTGAGTGATCGATATGAAAAGCCCCGTTACTTGGTAAATTTACTGATGGACACATTCACCGCATTGCCAAAAGCTGTTGGGCAAAACTCATCATCGCTACGCGCTCTGACTTGCGGAGCCAGTGATGTTATTCGGGCTTTAGACGCTTCTGGACAAACGGGCCGTGACTGTTGGCTCATATACTTGCTCATCAACAAGGTTGATGAGGCTACCCGACGTGAATGGATCGACAAAAGCCAGGATATTGAAAATCCTACCATTGAAGAGTTGCTCAAGTTTTTGGACTCACGATGCGATCGCCTTGAGCTCAGTCAAGTGGTCGATCAGGCAGCGAGCAAACCGAGGGATGAAAAAGGAAAAAGGCAAGCACGCACCATGCTTGCCATTACAGGTAATTGTATGAAATGTCATAGTACTGAGTACATACTGTCGGCTTGTCCTCAATTCCAGAGCTTGACTGTCAAGCAACGTTACACCTTTGCGAAGGAGAAACATATGTGTTTTAATTGTTTGAGAACTGGACATGGAGTAAGCGCTTGTGGCTCGAAGTCTTCTTGCAAGTATTGCAAGCGCCGCCATCATTCTATGCTGCATTCTGAAGGCCATTCTACACAGCAAAATAGCTCAGAGCAGCACCAAGGCAACTCAGGCCAGGCTTCTGAGGATTCACCAGCGGCATCAGCGATAGCAATGATGAATGTTACCAGACCCAGTAAGCCAAATGGCCAACGAAGAAGCACTCTACCTACTGCATTGGTACACGTCCGAAATGCTCAAGGAGCCTTGCTGACGTGCCGTATTTTATTGGATAGCGCCTCAGACTTGTCATTCATTTCGGAACGGTGCGTACAGACGTTGGGGCTTGCACGTTCGCCATTTCGAGTTGCCACATCGGGCATCTCAGACGTCAAGGCAGGAATAACAAGAGGTTTCTGCTCTCTCCAGATGATGTCTCGTGTGTCGAGTCATTGCATCGATATTAAAGCTCACATTTTAGGAAAGATCACCTCACCATTGGCACGTGAAAACATTGATGCTTCATCACTGTCGGTATTTAATGGATACCAAATGGCTGACCCTGACTTCAGAACTAACGCCTCAATCGACATTTTGCTGGGCAATGATTGCATTTGGTTAGTTCTCACCGGAGAGAAGTTATGCGATGGTCAAGGGCACCCTATTGCAGTTAACACCATATTTGGATGGGTAATCACATCGGTATACACTTCAAGATTGCAAACATCATCTACGTCATTGCTGACTACGGTTAATATAGATGGACTACTGCAAAGATTTTGGGAACTAGAGGAAGTTCCATCACACACAACTGTAAACGAAGAGGATGAAAAGGTCGAAACGCACTTCCGGCGTACCCACAACCGCAACTCGAATGGAAGATACATAGTCGATTTGCCCTTCAAGGAACAAAACCCACAATTTGCGGATACATTTCAAGGAGCGAGATCGCGCTTTCTCGCAGTCGAGCGTCGTCTAATGAAGGACTCCAGCTTGAAGTTAAAATATACTCAGTTTATGAGAGAGTATATTCAGCTGGGTCACATGAAGGAAGTAGCTGCAGACGAAGACACAAACGTATGTAAGAAGTCATTCTATTTGCCACACCATCCAGTCATAGGCGCCAAGCTGCGGGTGGTGTTCGATGGATCATTTCAAGATCGGGATGGACGATCTCTTAACGACGCACTTCACATTGGCCCATGTATACAACGCAACCTCTTCAACGTTTGTCTGCGTTTTCGAATGCACAGATTCGTATTTTCTGCGGACATCGTCAAAATGTTCAGACAGATTTTAGTGTCCCCTGAACATCAGAGCTTTCAACGAATCCTTTGGAGAGAAGACCCTGAGGAACCATTGAATCATTACAAGTTGACCACAGTCACCTATGGCGCGGCATGTGCACCGTTTCTGGCAGTTAGAGTGCTGGAACAACTGGCAACTGATCACGAATACGAGTTTCCAAGGGCGGCTAGGATACTTTTGGATGATTTCTACGTCGATGACGTACTGACAGGAGCCATGAACGAACAAGAACTGCTCGACATTAAGGAAGAGCTGATACTCCTTATGTCACGGGCACAATTGGAGCTAAGCAAATGGGTCTCGAATAGTAAACGAATTGCCAGCAACGAGGGAAATGAAATCGATTTCTCAAAGATGGCAGCAAAGGTACTTGGGCTGCATTGGCGTCCTGGAGAAGACGTCCTAACATATAAGGTTTCATTATCGGAACATATGACTTGTACGAAGCGACAAGTGCTATCTGACACGGCACGCATCTTTGACCCAAAATTCTGCTCCAAGAATTATGGCTGCTTAATCTGGATTGGGACTCGGAACTGCCAACGAAGCAAGCACACTTATGGCAAACATTCAGAAAGGACATTTTCACGTTAAGGAACCTGAAGATACCTCGATTTGTAGACAATCAATCCGATGACATCGAACTGCATGGATTTTCAGATGCTTCGTTAAAGGCTTACTCTGCTGTCATTTATAACCGTGTGAAACACCTAGATGGAAGCATCAGAGTGGCACTCATTGCAGCTAAAACAAGAGTGTCACCATTAAAGCAGAAGTCGTTGCCACGATTGGAACTTTGCGGAGCTCTACACTATACTCAGAGACAATGAATAGACCACCAACTTGCTGCTCAATTCTCAAGCCAGCAGCAGAACTTGAGTTCAAAACCAAAATCTTGACAACCATTTCCAAGGATTTTGAGGATTCCCCATTTGAGGTACTACTCGGAAGGACATCATCTTGGATCAGACTGATTCGAGTGGTCGCATATGTATTCCGCTTCGTTCATCGAATCAAATCAAACAAGCCTAAATATTCAGGACCTCTAAAGTTCGATGAAATCACCAGAGCAAGGAAGTTTTGCCTACGACAGGCACAAAATCAATTCAATGACGATAGACAGCTGCTTTTGAGGAAGCAACCTGTGGAGCGACGATCAATTTTGAGCAAACTATCTCCCTTCGTTGACGAAGATGGAATTGTACGTGTGGGTGGACGTTTGGAAAGGTCGCAATTGCCTGCAGATGCCAAGCATCCAGTAGTTTTGCCGAAACAACATCGCCTTGTGGAATTGCTGCTGAAACATGAGCATAAGGTCAATCTTCATCCAGGAGTTTCAGCAATGTTTGTAATAATTCGCCAGAAATATTGGATCATTGGCGCACGAAATCTTATTCGACGTATCACACATGAGTGTTTAAACTGTTTTAGACAGCGCCATCACACAGCAAATCAGTTTATGGCAAATTTACCGGCTGTTCGAGTGCGACAAGCCTTTCCATTTGAGCATACTGGATGCGATTATGCTGGACCTATCTTGCTGAAGGTTCACAAGGGACGAAACCCCAGGAAGGAAAAGGGCTTCATTTGCCTGTTTGTATGTATGGTTACTTTAGCTCTTCATCTGGAGCTGGCCACTGATCTCAGCACCGACACATTCTTGGCGGCATTAAAACGTTTTATGGCTCGTCGTGGGAAGAGCTCCCAAATGTATAGCGATAACGGGCGCAACTTTGTTGGCGCAAAACGTGCACTAGACGAAATGGTACAGCTTCTCGCTTCACGCGAGCACAATGATGTCGTTTCAAAAGCCCTTGCGGATCAAGGCATCAAATGGAATTTTATTCCTCCATATTCACCAAACTGGGGTGGTAAGTGGGAGTCGGCAGTACGCTCGGTTAAGCTGCATTTGCGACGTGTAATAGGAACGAACGTCCTCACCTTTGAGCAGATGCACACACTGCTCTCGCAAATAGAATCTGTCGTTAATTCGCGACCATTGTGCACAGCATCGGATACTGAAATTGCCTACCTGTCACCGGCACATTTCTTAATTGGCAGAACATATACAGCAGTTCCTGAAGACAGCTATTTGCAGATTCCGACCAATCGATTGAGCTACTGGCAGCATGTTCAAGCAATGCTTCAAGGATTTTGGAAGCGTTGGCATCAAGAATACTTGACATCGCTACAACAGCGCCCGAAATGGACCACTAAGTTACCAAACATTGCGATCGGTAATCTTGTACTGATCAAGGACTCTAACGCGCCTCCATCGGCATGGCTCTTAGGACGGGTAACTCAGGTGTTCACAGGAGATGATGGCCTCGTCAGAGCGGTTCAGGTTCTCACCAAATCAGGACAAGTCACTCGCCCTATCACAAATATTGCAGCCCTACCGGGTTCAGAAACGGAGTTTCAGGGGGGGGCGGGATATTGAGGAACCAATTGTCTTTTAACTTACATTGCTATACGCAGCAAGGCAAAGACTCATGAATGATCTTGCACATCTCACAATGCTTTTGTTTTTGTATTTTCTCTTAAGTTTCTAGAATATACTGGCGCCAGTCTGGTATGCTCTGTCTCTGTCACTCTTTATAAACCTATATGACCTACGTAGTTGCGTAAGAATTGAAAATGTAGTAATAAGCAAGCAAACGAACGATCAAGACGTGTTCTAGCAGTGGCAGACACAGTTCAACAAAATTGAAGTAAAAATAAAGTTAAGTTCTTATGAGATATTAAACACAGTGGTTTATTGTTCATCACTTAGCTTTTCCGAGATTAGCTAAAATTAGTTGGTTACTTCGGATAACGGTCGGCGATGATTTTCTCATTTAACTTCCTAAAGCCAATGAAAAGCCGCTTATTCTTATTACCGCTGGTGTCTATCCCCTTCTTATCAACAACCCAATCCGGGCTGTTATACGCAGATCTTGATGGCCTTATTATGCCATACCCACGCCTACTGGGTACGGATAGAGCTTTGAATATATCTTCTTATTGTCTACAGTTCGGATTCTGGCAACGACTGAAGTATTATAAGGCAGCGCCTCGTTAGGGGTCGCGAATGCACTAATTCTTTTTAGTATCATTTTCTTAAATTCGGCTCTTACAGAATTTGGGACTACGATATCATCGACACGTGTAAAGTTCACATTATCGCACGGATGGTGTTTAAGTACCTCCGAAGTATTACCGTAGTTTATGGTGTTTTCCCTTAGGTCCATAGTTACCCCCGCCTGCGTGAGCAGATCGAAGCCTATTATGGCGTCAAAGGTGTCAAGGGTATCCAATAAGAAAAACGTGTCAACTTTCCCAAAAATTACCATTGAAGATTTTTGTTGGATTTTTTTGGACCCATGAATGGAGTTCACAGTAAATGGGGTTCCTTTACGGGTTTAACGTAATTTTTTGCCTCCCCAATGTCGACAAGAATCTTTAATGTTCTGCCAGCCAACCGACGCTCGACGAACGGTTGGGAACATCCCCCCAGTTGGGAACATCCCCTAAAAAATTCAACAAATCGTTGCTTTCAGAACCGGCACTCTCGTCATCTATTTCTGTAAGGGTATTCTCGGCTATCCCTTTGTGTTTTTTATCGTCTTGGCTAGGTGCTTTTTGGGTAACATTGTTAACTTTTTGGCGCCTATTGCCCGATGTACGCTCCGAAGTATTATACATCTTTTGAGCCCCGTCTTGTGTAGAATGGCCTGTGGCTTTCCCCAGTTGGTGTGATGTCTTAATCTGGACATCGAAGGATCAACGTCCATAGGTTGAACCTGATTTCTTAACTGTGCCTCTTTGTCCTTCGACGAGGTTTTAGGGTCACCCTGTTGTGCCCTGTTTTGGCCTTGATTCCCAACAAAATGTGGGTTTTTTTTTCCTGGCTCCTACCTTGTTTAGCCTGGTTACGACTGCCAAACCTAGTATTGTCGCTGTTATGCAGCAAATGCACTCCTTTCAATGCTATTTTCAGCCTCCCGGGCCACTGCTAGTGCGGATGGCAAATCCTTGGGCTTCGCTGGGATGACCAAGGATTTTAGGGACTTCTTGAGTCCTGCCATGAAGGCATGTAGTGCGTCGTCTCTAATTTCTGCACAAAGAATTAGGTCACCCTGCCTTACCAGTTCGAGTTGCTGTCTTAGTACGCGCAAGAACGTCTTGTCTGCGTACGTGCAGTCCAGTCTAGCAATAATGGCGTCGAAATTAAGCACTGTGTTGTGCGACGTAAGGATTGCTCGAGCCGGCCCTGTGATTTTGTTTTTAAAAATGGCCACAGCCTCGTAGTGCGCCTCACTGCCTACGTATCTTCTGAAAATTTCATATGCGTTTGTAGCCGCTAGGCACTAGGCACTGACTTTACAATGTCTAACTTAATTTCACACTTCACACTAGGGTCGATTGTCACTCTCTGATATGTCTCAACCTGTGGAGTCTCTATTCTTAAAGCAGTAACTTGACCTCTAATGGTTTTAAGTTCCGCTCGGAACTCGTCTTTCAGTCTCCTCTCTTGTTCTATGAGTGCACTGTTCACTGCACCTTCCACTAATGCTTTTAGCAGAGACGGGTCTATTTCTAATTGATTGTTTACTTCTGGCCTAAATCTTACTTCTTGTTCTTCGTCACTGTCGTACTCTACCCTTATATTTCTATAAGCCCAAGTCATGAGCAACCAACGAAGCGTAAAATATTTATTTGTTTTTCTTGTTTTTTTCTTTTTTTCTGTTTTTTTTTTAAACGAACTTACACGTCAACAATATCACAATTAACCTGTACCGCAATGCACAATTTCGCGCTGCCAACTCACTCACAAATTCTTTACTTTTTATTTTTATATTTTTAAAATTTTATAAATTTTATTCCAAGTTTTACCAAACATTCGCTTACATGTTCTTGTTTAGGGCCATGGTATTCCTGTCTTAATATCGTCAAATATAGTTGTGACGTCACCGGTGTAGCGGCGGTTAGAGTTGTATATCAAAATATTTACGGTGGAGGACTTGACTTCGTCCTCTTGCTGAACGGTTGGCCTTGTAGCTCAACGGTGTATTAATAAGGCAAATATTTAATGGCAGTGTGCCGGAGTAAATGTTAATTGATCAATATCTTTATTAGCCAATCGTCTGACAAAAACTGATTATAAGAATGGAATGAAATAAAGACTAAAGCTAAGTACATAGAATGGAAATACGAATCTACACAAAATACATAGGATGTACATAAAAGATCATGACCATGCTTGTGGTCAGCACAGCCGACTCAGCATATTCCCGACAAGAACTCAACGCTTGCGACACAACTAAAACGGCTGTACGTTGCTTCGGCCAATATTATTTTGGTTACGTTGCATTTGGCCGTTCGTTGACTTGGCTGTTAACTTGTATGTATGTACGTATGAGTGTGCTTACCGCGTTAAAAATTATTACATATGTATGTATGTACATATGTACCTATGTATGTATGTATGGATGTACAAATTATATGGCATAAATAATTTATGCCGATGGACTAATGTTCAGCCCGTGGAGTGTGCTTTACACTTTAAGTAAAGGTAATTGGTACTTTATAAATTCTCGATTATTAAACACTTTTACTTGCAGGGTAGAAAACAGCTGTTTTTAAATGTATGTATATATGTATGTGTTTTTTTTTTTTTTTTTTTTTATGTGTATATACATACATATGTATTGCTATGCAATTGGTCTTTGGGAAATCAGAATTTCGAATCATGTGGATATTTATAAAATGCATTTCATAAACACAAAAATGATCAAGTATGCAAAAGTGTGTAGGTTGCTATGGAAGAGCGGGAAACCTCACACTTTTATAAGTTTGTAATGGGATATAATGTGAATGCGATTTTTAATAAGAAATGTTGTACTTATCAGGAGTTCCGCCGATGCAAGCTGGAAGAGCGTAAGGATATCCGGCTCGAAGGACCAATGTTCGTGGAGGGGCGGAAGGATCCAAATAAAAATACAAATAATTGGCAGGTGCCAATTTCTTCTGGTTGGTGAGCTGGTAAATAATTAAAAACGCGCGGGAACTTCGTTTAAAACTATGATTTTTATTTACAATACAAACTCACACACGAAAAGGTTCGGTTAAAGTTAAACTGGATGTTAATAACAAAACCCTACCCCTCACTCTCTGCTGTTCACCCGGTGGCGTGAACATCATCGATTATCAATTTTTACATCAATCGCAACAACAACAACTTCTCTTAAACCACATACCACCACGCAGCGATCGATAATTGTATATTTCAATACACACTTCATTCATAGTTCAGCTAAAAGCGTGGCTCCGCATAATTTAAAGCGCCCCGCTGAATGAAACCGTTTTAACCGGGGCTACTCTAGATTCCGCTGCAAGAAGGCAGCACGATATGCCTTGGTCATTGCTAACGCGCACGTAAATTGTGGCACCATAAGCCCGCTGGGACGCATCGCAACAACAATGGAATTGAATGTCGGAATTTGGATCATGGAGAACCCACCGTGGAATTCGGATCTGGTCAAGGAAGGAGTAGCTCTTTGTAAAATCCTGCCACCTGTGATGGAGTTCACTGGGCAATTGATCATCCCACCCTAGCTCTTGTAGCCAAAGCTCTTGCATAAACACCTTGGCTTGAATTACAAAGGGAGCCAGCCAGCCATCGGGATCGAATAACTTGGCGATCTGCCCGAGGACTTCTCGCTTAGTATAAGCTGACTTGATATCTTGGGGTGAGATGACAAAATAAAACTCATCCGTAGTCGCTTTCCATCGGATTCCCAGTGTTTTTGCTGTGATAGCCTCTTCGATATCGAGGAAATCAGCATTCAGCAGATGACACTTTGGAATGCAACTGAGCACGCTCTTCACATTCGATGTCCACTTGCGCAAAGGAAAGCCAGCTGAACCAAGAGCGTCTTGAAGTTCATTGACCATTGCGATTGCCGTTGCTTCATTGTGAGCCCCTGCCCTCAAGTTGCCCCTCTTTATTTCGGAACAGGATCCTCTGAAATGGCGTATGGATTGGATCGACCATAATTTGGCGGTACATTTTTGTGATGTCGGCATTGAAAACTACTCGGAAAAAACGCCACTTGAGAATCTGAGTAGTGAGATCGGACTAAAGTACCGGACCAGGGTAAAGTATGTCGTTGAGACTTACTCCGTTTGTGGACTTGCTAGAGGCGTTAAAGACTACCCGTACTTTTGTTGTGGTGCTGTCGGGCTTGAAAACTGCTTGATGTGGCAAATAAAAATTGCCATTACTGCCGTCAAATGGCACCTAACGCATATGGCCCAAGTCCAAATATTCTTGGATGACGGCGTCATACTCCGTTTTCGCCGGAATATTTTTGAGCCGGCCTTCTTTTTTAGGAACTGAGCCAATGCCCCTGGTCTGGAATGACCAAGGTTGATGTTGGTTGGATCTCGAAACGGAAGTGAGACCGTATATCTCCCCGAAACATCTCTTCTTGTGGTTTTCTGGAAAATAACCTCGCAAACAGAATCAGAATCTTCTACCGGTTTGCCCGGTAGATCCTCCACCTCCCAAAACTTTGTGAGAAGAGTTTCAAGTGCCTCCTCTCTGCTAACAGCGACCCTCGTGGTGAACGCGACACACGAACTAACGGGGACCCCTTGCAACGGGCCTGAAATGACCCAACCAAATCTCGTCTCTTGAGCCACTAAAGATCCTCACACTTCGGTCTGGATACCGGAAAGGGTCACCGCAGGTAGGACATCAATGCCAAGAAGTAGATCGATCTTTGCCTTTAATCTGAAGGAGGAGTCGGCTAAAGGAATATTGGGCATTCCTTCCAGTGTGGCTTGAGCTATCGTACATGACGGCAAATCATCAGCAACTTGGGACAAGACAAAAGCTTCTATCTCTATCTGGACTGGAGGTCCATGCGATGACCGAATGCTTATGTGACAGACCTTCAAGGTTCTATTCACCTTTCCATTAATGCCTGTCACGTCGGCCCTGACAGTTTGGAATGGAGCCGGAACATTCTTTCGGAAGCCGGGTCTAATAGCGCCCGTGAAGCATTAGTAGTGCCCTTGTGCCAAAAGTCCACGATGGCTGTACCTAGCAACTTATCTCGTGAGGACCTTGCCTCAGAGGTAAAGTAAGTCCGACAATGTTGTGAGAACTGGGCTGAGCTGGGACCGGCGTTGGACTATTCTCCGGTCGGGCATCCTTGTGCAACAGCGTATTGTGACGCCCCTTGCACGTGAAGCAATTGTGCTGACTCGGACAATCTTTTACTTGATGTCCTCTTGCGAAACAGTTCAGACAAAGGGACTATTTCTTTATGTATGCCACCCCCTCTGACACCGGTATCTGAAGGAAGCAGGGACATCGACGAACTGGGTGATTCTCCTTCATACAGAGATCACAGGATTTTGGTTTGATGGTCACCTTGGCTTCAAATGTATTAGCCTTTCTGGTGGCTGGAAGCGGATTTCGCGGAGGTTTCGACGTGGGAACCGAAAGAGCCATTGCAGTTGTATTTTCAACTGCTTCGAGCGTACGAAACCGCTCAGTGAGGAAATCGTCCATCATTTGCCACTCTGGAATGGCAGTCTTATCTCCCAGAGATTGTTCCCACAGTGAAAGGGTGTTCTTCGGCAATTTGATGGAACAGAAAAATACGAACATGCCTCCCCAAGTGGTTACTGGCAGGCCACAGTGCTCAAAAGCACGAATGGATGCCTGCAGAGAATTCTGATGATCCTGTAATGCTTTTCCGGACTCATGGGAAATTTGAGGCAGGTCAAGAAGTGCTCGGAATTGGCTGTTCACGATAAGTCTCTTATTTTCGAAACGCTGTTTGAGTGCACTCCATGCCGTTTCAAAACAATCATTTGTAAGCGGGAATTTTGCTACAATGAGGTTGGCTTCACCCCTCGTTTTCGCTAGGAGATGGTACAGCTTTTCAACGGGGTAAATTCGCGAATCGCTTATGTAGATGGCTGTGAACAAGTCACGGAACGTAGGCCATTTTAAGTAATCTCCCGTAAAGACTTCTATGTCAATGGGTGGCAATCGATAGCCTCGTTCTGCTTGTGCAGAGGTAGGCCCATGACGGTTCGGAGGAGTAGGAGCAGACGCTTCGTGGATAAGCTCGTTTAATCGAGCCGTGCATCGCTCGTAAACTTGATAGCATTTGTCGTATTTAGCTTGGACGGCTAAATCTTCAGTGTTATCGTCTTTACTATCTGGGAGTGCCTCGCATTTCTCATATTCCTGCTCGACCTTCTCCCACAACGCTTGAACTCGATCACGACGGACTTGGAGCGTAAATACGCTGACCTCGGACAGTGAAGTGACGTGGGTGTCGACTTCAAACTGAATTAGTTTATCGCTAATGGAGACAAACTTCTTCAAAGCCATGGTGGAAGCAACTAAAACCCTTTTGGTTTCGGACCGAGTGACTCTTTGGGGCGGTTACCAAAATCTGTGGAAGTGGTACCAATGATTTGACCTCTTTTAGGCTTGCTCGTCGTGGCTCTGACGTGGTTTGTTGAAAGGTCGTGCTTGGTGGTGCGGACGTCAGAGCTAATGGACTAGAGAGGGTTTGAAATGCTCGGGAAGGAGGAGTAGTAGGGCTGGTACTCCTCTGGCGCTGACCTGGAGCACGTGCTCGGGCTCGTGCTCATAACCCCAGAGAATGGCGGTTATAAAGTAGTAAGCTGGTTTGGCACGTCTTGAATATTAGCGAAAAAACAGAATGGAACTTTTGGGAAAAACTGGAACACTACCAAACCACTCAAAAAACGGATTTGAAACGCCTTGAAATAGGTTAAAAATCCAGAAAACGAGCTGGTACGTTTGGAATGACTTGGAACACTGCCAAAAAGCCCTAGGAACGGCTTGGAACGCCTTGGAATACCTTGGAATACCTTGGAACTCAAATATATAACCAAAGATACGACTTGGGACACTTGGAATACCTCAAGTGAATAACCAAAGATACGACTTGGAAACGAGTGGAAACACTTTGGAATTGAAATATCTCCAAAGATACGTCTTGGAGCACGTAGATACACTTTCGAATTGAAATCTAACTCCAAAGATACGACTTGAAATGAGTGGAAACGCTTTGGAATTGGATATCTCCAAAGATACGACTTGAAATGAGTGGAAACGCTTTGGAATTGGAATATCTCCAAAGATACGACTTGGAACGCATGGAAACACTTTGGAATTTAAATCTAACTCCAAAGATACGTCTTGAAATTGATTGGAACAATTTGGGAATTCAATATTAAAAACCCAAAATACGACTTGGAAACGATTTGGAATCAGAACAAACAAAAGCGCGGAACACAAATTTTTAATAATTAAATATTATTTGATTTTCCCTCAACGTGACTTTTCAACATATATACCCCACAAAGTGCCTGCCAACCTAGGGTATACAGCACAGCTACTTTTGGTCGTTTGCTTTGTGCCGGTCTTTGGCACATGAGCTTGCAGCTGTGCTGGTATATTGCAGTTAAGCGGGACTTATGTATGCACGTATGTATATAGGCTGCAGGGGGTAGCGGGATTTTATGTATGTATTTTATGTATGGAAAAATATGTTTTTTTTTTTTTTTTTTTTTATAAATAGGGGGAAAGCATTGAAAGCCGAAGTGTGGGACTTGGTATCGACCTTGGTTAGTGGTCACCGCACCGCACTAAAACCTACCCTATGCTCCGTATCCCTCTCGCGGAACCAACGCTGAAGTACTACTTCACGCGGGGGAGATGGCACCTATGCCTCGTCTAGAGTTTACCTAGAACTGAAGTTTTGGTTACGCTGACGTTCAGCGCGACGCAAGGATTGCATGATGACTGCTGCCATGTGGCTAACAGCTAGCCAATTGTTTTGCGAGCTAAGTAGGATATCCATAAAGTCGTTGACTATAAATGGCCTCCCAATGCCTAGGCTTAGCTCTTCCCGTTCAGCAGAATATCTAGGACAGACAAACAGGACGTGTTCTGCGTCTTCTATATTCCCCGCACAGTGTGTGCAAAAGGGATCCGTCTCATGTTTAAACCTATGCAAGTAGGATTTAAAGCATCCATGTCCCGTCAGTAACTGTGTCAGATAGAAGTCAGTCTGGCCATGTTTGCGATTAAGCCTTGGCCGAATGTCGGGGAGAAGGCGCCTTGTCCAGCTCCCATGGTTTGAGTCACGCCATCTGCGTTGCCAGTTAGTCAGAGTCGTCTCTCTTCTAACTGGCGGCGGATCTCTATTTCTAGCCTCGTTAGCCAAGAGGTCTAGTGGGGCCATATCAGACAGCACCAAGGCGGCATCTTCGGAGACTGTCCTAAACGCGCATATGGTCCTGAGCGCGCATGTTCGGTACGACGATCTGCAGTCCCGGCTGTAGGTGGGGGATGACATCGCTGGTGCCCATATGGCGGCGGCATATAGGATGATGGACCTTACCACCGTCGAGATGAGCCATCTGCTCCGTTGCTTGGGGCCGCCGACGTTAGCCATGAGCCGAGTTATAGCTGACGTGGCCTTCGCAGCTTTATCTGCGGTATACTGCAGGTGGGCTTTGAATGTTAGCCTATGGTCCATCATGACTCCAAGGTATTTAATGGCAGGCTTTGATGTTATTGAGCATCCGGCGACTTCGATCCTGGCTGTTTCCACTTTTTTCCTGCTGCTTATGAGCACGGCCTCGGTTTTGTGTGCGGCTATGGATAGTGAGTTGGTCTCCATCCATTCCAGAATCCTGAACACTGCTGCATTGGTGTTTTCTTCCGCTTGCTGGATATCCTTGGCCACAGTGACGATGGCAATGTCGTCCGCGAATCCCACTATGCGAGTGTCAGTTGGCATGTCCAATCGCAGGACAGTGTCATACGTGACATTCCACAATGTTGGCCCGATCACTGATCCTTGGGGTACTCCGCCTGTGATGGTGTGTTTCCGTGGACCAGCTGCTGTGTCGTAGAGTAGCACCCGATCCCGGAAATAGCTGCATATCAGGTTAATGATGTACTCAGATATGTTTAATCGCTCTAGGGACGCGATAATGGAGTCCCAGCTGGCCGAATTAAAAGCGTTCCGTACATCCAACGTTGATATAAGGCAGTATTTTTTGTTGCCGCCTTTCCAGCGTTGCCCTTCGATGGCTTTAGCGGCTATCTCTACCACCGAACTGATGGCGTTGATGGTGCTGCGTTTCCTCCTGAATCCGAACTGCCAGTCCGACAGTCCATGACGTTGCTCCAGTTCCTTCTCCAGTCTGTTGCAAATGATGCGCTCAATAAGTTTCCCAATCACATCAAGCATACACAGGGGTCTGTATGCAGATGGGTCATCTATTTTGTCACCTTTGGGAAGCAGGACCAACCTTTGTAGCTTCCACCTCGTAGGGAACTCCCGTTGCAGCATGCATGTGTTGAAAAGTTCCACAAACGTCGACGCGAGTTTGCAAACTAGCAGTTTGATTACAAGAGCCGGGACCCCGTCCGGGCCCGGGGCCTTTTGTACGTTTATCCTCTTCCCTGCTTCCACGACTTCACCAACATCTGTGAATATCGGTGCACATGGTGTTCCGCTCGCTGCTAAGTTCCTCGTCGGCCTTGAAGGGAATAGCGTTGCTACAATGTGACCCAACTTGGTTGGATCCGTTGGCATTATGCGCTTGGCGAGTTTGCCCATAACCAGTTTATAGGCAGTCCCATGTGGCTGCGCATCTGCATCTGCGCACAGCTTCTTCCAGCAGTCCGCTTTACTTCTCTTGATCTCCATATTTAGGTTGGCTCTTTTCCGCTTGTAGTCTGTAGTATCATGGCTGCATCACATGCTCTGCGAAGAATGTCGCCCATGTGGTTGGCCTGGGTGTCCGTGTCCGTGCTGCTGCTCCTTGTCGCTTGGGTCATCATGGTGAATAACGCTTCTTCGCTCAGCGTGCTTGGGGCCCAGCTGTAGAACGTCGTTGGTGTGTGTGCAGGTGGATAACTCTTGATAGAGCACACAATGGCGAAGTGGTCGCTGTGCGTGTAGATATCCGAAACTGCCCACTGCGCTGCGGGCTAGGCAAGGGCTAGCAAACGTGAGGTCGATCACGGAGCCTCTGCCAGCCTTATTGTAGGTGTGGGTGTTGCCTACGTTGAGCAGACTGATGTTGAGTGTGGCAAAAGCGTCCAGCAGGGCCCTGCCCCTTCTAGTGGTCCTTTGGCTACCCCATTCCGTTGCCCATGCATTGAAGTCCCGGCTATGATGGTTGGCGTGTGGGTTCTGGCGTCCTCCACTAATCCATCCAGTATGCTGCAGAATTCGTCGATGTGTTTGCTCGGTGCTATGTAGCAGCTGTAGACATACACTCCATTGTACCTCGCCCTTACATATCCGTCCGCGCTGTGCTGATTCTCCAGATGTGTCCTGCTGTTGCTCCAAATTGCCGCGCCATAACGGTGGTTTTGCGTCCAGCTGTGGTCCTGTATATGGGAATATGGCTCGCACAAGATTGATAAATCTACTTTCAGGTCCCGCACAGTTTGTTTTAAGAGGTCCTGTGCCGACCTGCAGTGGTTTAGATACTTGCACGCCCCTGAATGGGGGCATACAATTCCATCAATTGTGTGGCGGTAGTAAACCATGTTGAGAAATCTTCACGGCTACCTGAGAATTTGTCAAGATTCTTTACGATGTCTGGCACTTTATCTAGTTCATGCCAATCATCCTGAACGCCAGCTGTCTGGTCCCTAAAGGGTATATGTCCTGACTGAGAATGATTTAATTGTTTCACTATTTCCTGTAACTGAGACGACAAAATTGTCTGGATAGCTACATCTAGTCCCTGTATTGACAGTGCTTCGATTCTATTTGCGGTTGATGCACTTGAGGTGGATGCTGTCGGAGCATCAGAACCTGCTGCATGAATACCACCCTGCTGGAGGACTGCGGCTTTAACCCAGTTGTCTTTAGTCATTTTGGAAATGGATTTTTTTTTTAATTAGGATTAATTCAAGGTGTTACGGTATCGCGAATACGAAAAATATAATCCGCGAAAATTAAATTTTTTTGCTTATATTGATAAAAATATAGCGGTATGTCCGCTAATCTTGGATTGATAAAAATATAGCGGTATGTCCGCTAATCTTGGATTGATAAAAATATAGCGGTATGTCCGCTAATCTTGGATGGAATGGCTTGTGGTATTATACAAAAATTTCAATATTATGTGGTTATTTTTTATAAAAATATTTTTTTCAAAATTTCAAAATTATTTTCTCTTTTTTTTCCAATATTACTTATTATTATTTTCTTTCTTATCTTTTCATTATTTTCTTTTTCTTTTTGAATATTACTTATTATTATTTTCTTTCTTAATTTTTCATTATTTTCTTTTTCTTTTTCGAGTGGGGAAAAAATTTAATTAAGGATTTTATATAAAAAAAAGTTAACTTCTACTTTTCTTTGTTTCTTTTTCTTTTTTAACGAGAGTCTATTCTTGATCTTGATTCACAATTTTTTCACCCACTGTGTTTTCACAATAAAAAATTTTTATTTTGATTTACTTTTGCTTAAATTTATTTTACTTAACTTACGTGAATGCTATCATCCTCGTGCTTTTTACTGATCGGTTTGTAGGAGGTCTCGCTTTTCCAACGTTGAAGGTACTAACGCTCCTGGGCAAACACTTTTGGGTTTTCAGTTTTCCTCCGAACAGGTCTTAGAGGAATTCGCAGCGATTAAAATGACCCTGTCTGGTTAGTGGTATAGTTCTATATAGTGTTTTTGTTTCACTGACTCTAAAGGCCTTTAACGCGTTTTTTGGTCACGAATCACTGGTATCTTTCACTAACTCACGATCACGTTGTATTTAGCAGGGTCCCTGCTCGGGCGCCAATTAAACACTTCCTTCACTCACGGGTTAAAAAAATGAATTTTTATTTATAAAGTCACTTTTATTACAATACAGTATGTTTTAATTATAACTGAAAGATGCTGACTTTGGTGAGCGAATTCGGCGGAGTTTAAGCGAAGTTACCGGTTGGTTTGTACTTAGGCTCAAGACTGATTTGCTATGGTTCAATTATGTTGGATGAAGGCTTGGGTAATCGACGTCATCGCAGGCGGCGGCGTTGGCTGAGTCCAATAGTCCACTTTAAGTGCGTGGGACCATTCTTTGTTTACACAATTGTTCACGACCATTCTTTGTTTATTGCCGAAATTTGTGGCGTGATTCTGCGTATGCACCGAACCCGACACCATTCTTCTAGGGCCTGGGAAAATGGGGTGCAGGCTTATTGTTTATCCTAGCGATCGGACTGTTACTTGAGATTGGCGATCATGCGACAAATGGGCATGTGACGATTGAATGGGGTTGACCAATGGGTATTGCATGTGATGATGAAATAGGGTCGGCCAATGGGCATGCGGTTAATGGGCATGTGTTGACGGACTTGGGTCTATGGCTTCTATGTTATGGTATGAGTTGTGATAGAAGTGCTTAACTTATTATATATGTATATAGGAGATCACTTTAATTTTCGTAGGTTTTTTTTTTCAATGCATACATACATATGTGTTAATATTTTTTTTTTGGAAATTGCGAAAAAATATATATTGGAAATAGGCAAATAAATATGGCGCCTTATATACGTGGCCAATATATGCCAAAGTGCGAGAAAAAAATCTTGAAGTGGGCGAACAAATATGGCTCCTTATGTACTGGACACATATATATGTATGAAAAAAATTGGGGACCAAAATTTTTTCCCCTTTGAGGAAAATTTGCGCGAAAGTAATTTTGCTTTGATTAGGATTGAACTTCCTAAATAGGCAGCTAAATGAATTTCTCCTTCGAATTTCATCCTTCAATAAATTTGGGTAATGCAGCAATCTCACTATGTGTTCTGTTTATTCACTTATAAGTTTTTACACTAAACCAGGGCCCGGCACAAAGAGAGCGCTAAAAAAGTTTAGTTGTATATGTGCACTTGCTTGTGTGCGTATGTTGCTTTACACTGCGCAAAATTAAACTTCATCAAATTCTGTCTCAAATCAAGAAAACGAGTGCAGCAAATAATCTTATGCAAGAAAAAGATAGAGAAACAAAGCAGCGATCAATTTTTTATGTGTGTTCTCTCAACAAAGCGACATAGATCTGCTTGCGTCGAAATGCTGAGGGAAACTAAAACTCACCCTCTCGCTCAAGATAATTTTGTGTGAGGACTTCGGCAGCCGTTCGGTTACACGCATACGAGGTGCCGAACAAGTTCGTCCCCCGGGGATATGAGTGCCGGGTACTGCACTATACCTAGCTTAATTAAGAGCAGGGCACCAAGCCCCGCTTGGAGAGAAGTGTGGGAAGTCCTTTTGTGGGGAGAGCGATGGGCATCATCGGGAGAGCGGCGCGAGGTGAAAGCTCCCGCCTCCCTTAACCCTTGTGTTGCCCGTTTGGGCTTAAACATGAATGAATTTCAACAGCTTCTGTCTATTTCAACAGCTTCTGTCTATTTCAACAGCTTCCATACCGTCTCTTTCAACGGTTTCCATCTGGCAATCTTCTAATGCTTTCATGTGGATTCTATTGTCTATTGTTCTTTAGATTTTTTAACAAATACCATACTCTTATGCATCACACGCCATGATCAAAACATTTGTTTTGCACTTGTGCTGGCATTATGACACGGCCATTCTGACAAACAACACGTCCTCGTGTAGGTAAAGATATTACCACCATATTAATCATGTTTTACAGGTCTTAACTTTATTATCTAAATCAAGTACATTTCATCTCTCTCTTAGACGGATAACATAGACGGATAACCATCGTCTCTCATAGAAGGATAACCATTGTCTCTCATAGACGGATAACCATAGACGGATAACCATTCTGACATTCAGACATCCTCGTTTAATGACCAAATATCAAGTTCAAAGACACCTTTTGTGTTTCATAACATAAACTGAACTTAAGCTTTTATTCTTAACCATAAGATACAGAGTATCTTCTTTTTTTTTGTTTCTGTAACAAAATTCATAAATTCACTTAAATTTTAACGAAAATTAATCATTGTGCTTGTACTATGCACTTCAACAAAACAACAAAGTATTTGCTTAACTTTCAAATGAACGTGTTCCAGAAAATGAATGTCCAATATATAAAAAATACAAAAACAAAATAATAAATTTAATTCATCGTCTCACTTGGACGAAACACTCTCAGTCTCAACTCTCTTAGCAGAACATAGTCACCAACATTGAGCCTTACAATCATGGACTTGGTTTTGTCAGAGTGTTGTTTATCATAATCAGCCAAACTCTTCATCGACTTCAAACTGAATTAGTTTATCGCTAATGGAGACAAACTTCTTCAAAGCCATGGTGGAAGCGACTAAAACCCTTTTGGTTTCGGACCGAGTGACTCTTGCGGCGGTTACCAAAATCTGTGGAAGTGGTACCAATGATTTGACCTCTTTTAGGTTTGCTCGTCGTGGCTCTGACGTGGCTTGCTGAAAGGTCGTGCTTGGTGGTGCGGACGTCAGAGCTAATGGACTAGAGAGGGTTTGAAATGCTCGGGAAGGAGGAGTAGTAGGGCTGGTACTCCTCTGGCGCTGACCTGGAGCAGCAATGAGGATTTGCTCGTGGCCGCAGTGTTCTCAGCTTCTTTCGCGTCTTTTGACGGACTCGTGCTCATAACCCAGAGAATGGCGGTTATAAAGTAGTAAGCTGGTTTGGCACGGCTTGAATATTAGCGAAAAAACAGAATGGAACTTTTGGGAAAAACTGGAACACTACCAAACCACTCAAAACGGATTTGAAACGCCTTGAAATAGGTTTAAAAGTCCAGAAAACGAGCTGGTACGTTTGGATTGACTTGGATCACTGCCAAAGAGCCCTAGGAACGGCTTGGAACGCCTTGGAATACCTTGGAATACCTTGGAACTCAATATATAACCAAAGATACGACTTGGGACACTTGGAATACCTCAAGTGTATAACCAAAGATACGACTTGGAAACGAGTGGAAACACTTTGGAATTGATTATCTCCAAAGATACGTCTTGGAGCACGTAGATACACTTTGGAATTGAAATCTAACTCCAAAAATACGATTTGAAATGAGTGGAAACGCTTTGGAATTGAATATCTCCAAAGATACGACTTGAAATGTGTGGAAACGCTTTGGAATTGGAATCTAACTCCAAAGATACGACTTGGAACGCGTGGAAACACTTTGGAATTTAAATCTAACTCCAAAGATACGACTTGAAAATGATTGGAACAATTTGGAATTGGAATATCTCCAAAGATACGATTTGGAGCGCGTAGAAATACTTTTGAAATGGAATCTAACTCCAAAGATACGTCTTGAAATGTGTGGAAACGCTTTGGAATTGGAATCTAACTCCAAAGATACGACTTGGAAACACTTTGGAATTTAAATCTAACTCCAAAGATACGACTTGAAAATGATTGGAACAATTTGGGATACGACTTGGAAACGATTTGGAATCAGAAAATGATTGGAACAATTTGGAATTGGAATATCTCCAAAGATACGATTTAGAGCGCGTAGAAATACTTTTGAAATGGAATCTAACTCCAAAGATACGTCTTGAAATGTGTGGAAACGCTTTGGAATTGGAATCTAACTCCAAAGATATGACTTGGAAACACTTTGGAATTTAAATCTAACTCCAAAGATACGACTTGAAAATGATTGGAACAATTTGGGATACGACTTGGAAACGAGTTGGAATCAGAAAATGATTGGAACATTTTGGAATTGGAATATCTCCAAAGATACGATTTGGAGCGCGTAGAAATACTTTTGAAATGGAATCTAACTCCAAGATACGTCTTGAAATGTGTGGAAACGCTTTGGAATTGGAATCTAACTCCAAAGATACGACTTGGAAACACTTTGGAATTTAAATCTAACTCCAAGGATACGACTTGAAAATGATTGGAACAATTTGGGATACGACTTGGAAACGATTTGGAATCAGAAAATGATTGGAACAATTTGGAATTGGAATATCTCCAAAGATACGATTTGGAGCGCGTAGAAATACTTTTGAAATGGAATCTAACTCCAAAGATACGTCTTGAAATGTGTGGAAACGCTTTGGAATTGGAATCTAACTCCAAAGATACGACTTGGAAACACTTTGGAATTTAAACCTAACTCCAAAAATACGACTTGAAATGAGTGGAAACGCTTTGGAATTGAATATCTCCAAAGATACGACTTGAAATGAGTGGAAACGCTTTGGAATTGTAATATCTCCAATGATACGACTTAGAACGCGTGGAAACACTTTGGAATTTAAATCTAACTCCAAAGATACGACTTGAAAATGATTGGAACAATTTGGAATTGGAATATCTCCTAAGATACGACTTGGAGCGCGTAGAAATACTTTGGAAATGGAATCTAACTCCAAAGATACGTCTTGAAATGTGTGGAAACGCTTTGGAATTGGAATCTAACTCCAAAGATACGACTTGGAAACACTTTGGAATTTAAATCTAACTCCAAGGATACGACTTGAAAATGATTGGAACAATTTGGGATACGACTTGGAAACGATTTGGAATCAGAAATGATTGGAACAATTTGGAATTCGAATATCTCCAAAGATACGATTTGGAGCGCGTAGAAATACTTTTGAAATGGAATCTAACTCCAAAGATACGTCTTGAAATGTGTGGAAACGCTTTGGAATTGGAATCCAAATCCAAAGATACGACTTGGAAACACTTTGGAATTTAAACCTAACTCCAAAAATACGACTTGAAATGAGTGGAAACGCTTTGGAATTGAATATCTCCAAAGATACGACTTGAAATGAGTGGAAACGCTTTGGAATTGTAATATCTCCAATGATACGACTTAGAACGCGTGGAAACACTTTGGAATTTAAATCTAACTCCAAAGATACGACTTGAAAATGATTGGAACAATTTGGAATTGGAATATCTCCTAAGATACGACTTGGAGCGCGTAGAAATACTTTGGAAATGGAATCTAACTCCAAAGATACGTCTTGAAATGTATGGAAACGCTTTGGAATTGGAATCTAACTCCAAAGATACGACTTGGAAACACTTTGGAATTTAAATCTAACTCCAAAGATACGACTTGAAAATGATTGGAACAATTTGGGATACGACTTGGAAACGATTTGGAATCAGTAAATGATTGGAACAATTTGGAATTGGAATATCTCCAAAGATACGATTTGGAGCGCGTAGAAATACTTTTGAAATGGAATCTAACTCCAAAGATACGTCTTGAAATGTGTGGAAACGCTTTGGAATTGGAATCTAACTCCAAAGATACGACTTGGAAACACTTTGGAATTTAAATCTAACTCCAAGATACGACTTGAAAATGATTGGAACAATTTGGGATACGACTTGGAAACGATTTGGAATCAGAACAAACAAACGCGGATATATGTGTGCATGTATGATATCAATATGTAAATTTTATGTATGGAAAAATATGTATATATGTATGTGTATGGATATGTAAAATGTTGGAGTATATATATGTATGTATTTTTTTTTTTTTAAATATGAAAATATGGAATGGCAATATGCAGAGGTGTGAATGGATCGGATTTCTTTATACAATTTAACAATTTTTTGTTTTTTTTTTCCTTTTGATGTGTCTAACTGATATGCCCAACTTTATAGGGTGTCGCGGGACACAAGAAATGTCTAAGTGTGGCTTTTATAGTGAGAGGGTGGTTCACTTTCTTTTTTTTTTTTGTTTAAAAATCTTTATTAATTGGTATTGAACATTTTTCTTCTCTTCGTTGGAACCACCTTCACTTCGCGCACACTTTTTCCCAGGAGTGGACTGTATTTGCACAAAAACTTTTATTTTTGGATTTAATGTAGCACTGGATAAATTTTGTAATTTTTTGTCACATTCACACACTCTGCTTGCATATATATATATATGTATATAGGAGATCACTTTAATTTTCGTAGGTTTTTTTTTCAATGCATACATACATATGTGTTAATATTTTTTTTTGGAAATTGCGAAAAAATATATATTGGAAATAGGCAAATAATATGGCGCCTTATATACGTGGCCAATATATGCCAAAGTGCGAGAAAAAATCTTGAAGTGGGCGAACAAATATGGCGCCTTATGTACTGGACACATATATATGTATGAAAAAATTGGGGACCAAATTTTTTCCCCTTTGAGGAAAATTTGCGCGAAAGTAATTTTGCTTTGATTAGGATTGAACTTCCTAAATAGGCAGCTAAATGAATTTCTCCTTCGAATTTCTTCCTTCAATAAATTTGGGTAATGCAGCAATCTCACTATGTGTTCTGTTTATTCACTTATAAGTTTTTACACTAAACCAGGGCCCGGCACAAAGAGAGCGCTAAAAAGTTTAGTTGTATGTGTGCACTTGCTTGTGTGCGTATGTTGCTTTACACTGCGCAAAATTAAACTTCATCAAATTCTGTCTCAAATCAAGAAAACGAGTGCAGCAAATAATCTTATGCAAGAAAAAGATAGAGAAACAAAGCAGCGATCAATTTTTTTATGTGTGTTCTCTCAACAAAGTGACATAGATCTGCTTGCGTCGAAATGCTGAGGGAAACTAAAACCCACCTCTCGCTCAAGATAATTTTGTGTGAGGACTTCGGCAGCCGTTCGGTTACACGCATACGAGGTGCCGAACAAGTTCGTCCCCCGGGGGATATGAGTGCCGGCTCTGCACTATACCTAGCTTAATTAAGAGCAGGGCACCAAGCCCCGCTTGGAGAGAAGTGTGGGAAGTCCTTTTGTGGGGAGAGCGATGGGCATCATCGGGAGAGCGGCGCGAGGTGAAAGCTCCCGCCTCCCTTAACCCTTGTGTTGCCCGTTTGGGCTTAAACATGAATGAATTTCAACAGCTTCTGTCTATTTCAACAGCTTCTGTCTATTTCAACAGCTTCCATACCGTCTCTTTCAACGGTTTCCATCTGGCAATCTTCTAATGCTTTCATGTGGATTCTATTGTCTATTGTTCTTTAGATTTTTTAACAAATACCATACTCTTATGCATCACACGCCATGATCAAAACATTTGTTGTGCACTTGTGCTGGCATTATGACACGGCCATTCTGACAAACAACACGTCCTCGTGTAGGTAAAGATATTACCACCATATTAATCATGTTTTTACAGGTCTTAACTTTATTATCTAAATCAAGTACATTTCATCTCTCTCTTAGCGGATAACATAGACGGATACCATCGTCTCTCATAGACGGATAACCATTGTCTCTCATAGACGGATACCATACACGGATAACCATCTGACATTCAGACATCCTCGTTTAATGACCAAATATCAAGTTCAAGACACCTTTTGTGTTTCATACATAAACTGAACTTAAGCTTTTTATTCTTAACCATAAGATACAGAGTATCTTCTTTTTTTTTTTGTTTTCTAACAAATTCATAAATTCACTTAAATTTTAACGAAAAATTAATCATTGTGCTTGTACTATGCAACTTCAACAAAACAACAAAGTATTTGCTTAACTTTCAATGAAGTGTTCCAGAAAATGAATGTCCAATATATAAAATACAAAAACAAAATAATAAATTTATTCATCGTCTCACTTGGACGAAACCTCTCAGTCTCAACTCTCTTAGCAGAACATAGTCAC